>NC_092170.1:9785454-10085454 GCF_045791955.1 Oncorhynchus clarkii lewisi
TGGCAATCCACAACACAGAACATAGAACACAGACAGATGGTGTGGTATTCAGCCCAGATAACTTCCCCCTCGACATGTATTAATGTCAGACAATCACGTTCAAAGCTTAGATTCATTGTTTGATTGTTTGCCAATAAACAATATATTTTGCTACAGGTTATGTCTTGGTTGGCTTGAGTTCCCCATATACCCCACTCACACAGACAATATGCTGTGTAATGTAGTCTTTTCGATGCTGCTCCGTAACATCATGTTACCCATAAAGACCTCTGACTGCTTCAATTGGCCATAATTGATTCCAATATGAATACAGTCTTGGAAATAAAGCTGAAGTGCAGCCCTACCTTTCCATTATAATTCAATGTTGGTAACTCTGGCTGGGAGAAACAGAGCTGACAGTTGCTCCCAGTGACTTAACATCTTTATCAAGATTTATATAAATAAATGTGAGAGCAGACTTGCTTCTTGGAATCAAAATGACTGGCCTCTAGACTCAATTGGAGGAAGCAGGCAAATAGCTTTTCAAAGACTGAGCACAGGACGGATGATGCACTTTAAAAAAAAACTGGTGAATTCACGCCAGTATTTTATTTATTTATTATTATCATATAATTTTTGAAATGCAGTTTGGCAATGACATTTCAGATATTTTTTTGTAGCCTAGTTACCAACGTGGGTAGCTGAGCACTCCCTTGTAGTAATGAAAATTGGGCTTTTGATGGATTTTAAAACCAGCACTTTGAACCTCAAACAACAACACTTTCTTCCACCTAGAGGTCACATAGTATGTGGAGCCTATATACTCTTCAAATAAGTGTTGAAGTCTATATTTCTGTGGTAATTATGGGAAGGAAAATCACTGTGACATTGCTGCTTTGAGAAATGATTTATTATCAACATAAGACAGGATTCATTATTGTCCCCTTAACTCATATTAGGTGGATTTTCTTTTCCGTATTTAGTCATACCTTTCAAAGGATTATTGCTCAGCCTGCTATTTGCTGTACTGATGCTTGGCAACATGGCAGTATCACAATGCAAGGGAACATAGCTGTTAAATATTCCTGCATAATTGGTCAAATGTTTTATATCTCTGAGACTTACAGATATCTTCTACACCTGAATGGGTTAAATTAATGTCTAAACTGCCTATTATGACCGTCAGTAGAATGACTTAAACTAGAAACCAGCATGGTCAATAACTGTGTTGACTCCAGATGAGCTTGTTGGATAAAATAGTACCACAAAAGCACTGCGTTCTACTCAACTGTGGAGCCATTGATGAGCCCATGTCCCCAGGGGATCAGTCTGTCACAGAGTGTTACAAAATGGCTAGGCAGGGGACAGAAACAACATTTTTTCAGACTGCTAAACAGCAACAGCCAGACATCCAGTCCGTCAATATGATCAATACTCCTTATTTACTAGCCCCACTTTGGCACCATTCTACAATAAATGCATGTTTTATTCTGGCATGTGGAATGCGACCAGCCCAAGGAGATTTCAGTATTATGTCCAAGGTGGGGTTGGTAATGAATAGTTAATGGGGATGACTCACTGTTTCAAACCAACTTCACACCTTTGGAGCTTTGTACACAAATTATAAATTCATATTTTCTTTAGAAAAGTGTACATTACATATTACAAGGTTTTCGGGGTTTTAGTTTCATATGTGAACCTTGTATTGGTCAAATTAAATTAATTGAAGGAAGCAATCATTCAAACAGAAGTTAGTATGGCTCTTTGAAAACGGTAAGGACAATAGTAAAACAGAAATATTGGAAAACTTTGAAAGGACAGAAATGCCCTTAAGGTCATGTTCTGTAACTTAGTAAATACAATGAAATCTCCTATAGTGAGACCAGTGCCAGGTAATACTATTTTATGTGTAGATGAAACCATTTCATGAAGACAAAATCTTGTTACTGTTGATGTTTTCATGGGTTTCTGTTCAGTCACAAATAACCCTGAGAATGTGTGCAGGGACAAACAATTGAAATGGTGGCAACAGCTGTTTTGTGCAGGCCAGCCAACTGAACATAGGTAATTATTCAGTCACAGCTTTTGCTGCAAAATAGAACAACCCTAAATCATGGTTGGCTGCAATCAGAGGTAGGACCGGCCTTGCTGCATCTGTTGATCATCTGAGGTCTGCCAGGGCTGAGAGGCCATGGGGGATTATTTATATTATCTTCCATTAAATCAGAAATGGTGCGAGAGGACACCCTTGTCAAACACCACACCATCCTCACGGATGAGAGAGAACGCCTGCAGATTTGAGATGTGATTTCTAACATGATTTGATGAAGAGGATGGTCATCATGATCAGCATTCAGGACGAGGGCTTCTTTCCCTCTTTTTCTGGATGACTTCTATTGAGGTGCAGAAAGTATCAAGGTTATTGAGTCTGTACACATCTAGAAAATGGTTAACCGGCGACAGTCTTGAAATTGTTTCGTGGTTTGATCAACATTGGGACTGTAGTGTGATCAGTGTCATCGAGAAAGACTTCCAGTGCAGGCTTTAAAAAAATTATGATTCGAATTTCGGAGTGCATAATAACATATTAGCACCGTTCAGTGTTTTCAGGACAGACCAGCAAACAATTCACTCTCCCAAGGTTATAATGCCATTACAATGCCTCTATATTATTCAGATAGACCTGCTTTTCTTATACAAATGAGTAGCAATCGTGAACTGTAGGTGTGTCTTTATAAACGAGAATCACCAGCATTCAAATTACCAACATGATTGACAAAAAAATAACTGCCTTAGCAATTTGAGGTATAACAGCGACATAACTCATATAACCTCGTGAAAGGTTGCCCTAATAGCATACAAAGTAACTCCATCATGATACAAATAAACCAGATGGATCTGTAAATGAAGTGTGATGTGCTTAATTAGTGGACTCCCGAGTGCCCTCAAGTGCCACACGGTCTAAGGCACTGCATCTCAGTGCTAGAGGCGTCACTACAGACACCCTGGTCCGAATCCAGGCTGTATCACAACCGGCCTTAATCGGGAGTCCGATAGGGCGGCGCAAAATTGGCCAAGCGTCATCTGGGTTTGGCCGGTGTAGGCCATCATTATAAATAAGAATCTTAACTTACTTGCCTATTTAAATAAAGGTTAAATAAAATGATAATAATAATTAAAAGTAGGCTAATTGGGGCCTCCCGGGTGGCGCAGTGGTTAAGGGCGCTGTACTGCAGCGCCAGCTGTGCCATCAGAGTCCCTGGGTTCGCGCCCAGGCTCTGTCATAACCGGCCGCGACCGGGAGGTCCGTCGGGCGACGCACAATTGGCCTAGCGTCGTCCGGGTTAGGGAGGGCTTGGTCGGTAGGGATGTCCTTGTCTCATCGCGCACCAGCGACTCCTGTGGCGGGCCGGGCGCAGTGCGCGCTAACCAAGATTGCCAGGTGCACGGTGTGCGGCTGGCTTCCGGGTTGGATGCGCGCTGTGTTAAGAAGCAGTGCGGCTGGTTGGGTTGTGTATCGGAGGACGCATGACTTTCAACCTTCGTCTCTCCCGAGCCCGTACCGGAGTTGTAGCGATGAGACAAGATAGGAGCTACTACAACAATTGGATACCACGAAATTGGGGAGAAAAAGGGGTAAAAAATAAAAATTAAAAAAAGGCTAATTGTGCTCCTCGTGAAAGCATAGGAAAGAGGAGAGCCAGAGGTGACTTTGGATGGGATGAACTGCTGTTTGAATAATAAGTCATTATATCCATCTACATGAGCCCCTTCATCAGTTAGTCTACGAGGAAACCATTGTGAAGCCTTTGATCTTACTTTCTCATCTCTCTATGCTTGGCTGTTGTATGCATATCAAAGCCCTGGCAAGCCCTGTGAGTTTCACTGAAGACTTCAATAAGTCCATGGAAACATTCATTCACTGCGATGCTGTTTATACACTTGACTATTGATTGGATGGGAGCAGCAAAACATGTCCACCACTGGCTTGTTGTCCCACATAATTTACAAGCAAGGTTAATTTATTCAGCCTCCGTTTTGGAAGAGTCAACATTGTGCCGGTGTACTTTTGTGGGGGTGGACTTTGGGAACGGGGGAAATGGGATTTGAAAGATCCAGATTACACTCTGCCTCTCCCCTTACCTTTGTAGAGCTCTGTTAATCTAGTTTTATTTAGGAGGATACCTTTATCACATGATCAGGCCGCCCAGTTCAATAGTTAGAGATTCCAGCTCTCTCCAGAGATGTTTGATCAGGTTCAAGTCCGGGCTCTGGCTGGGACACTCAAGGACATTCAGAGACTTGTCCCGAAGCCACTCCTGCGTTGTCTTGGCTATGTGCTTAGGGTCGTTGTCCTGTTGGAAGGTGAACTTTCACCCCAGTCTGAGGTCCTGAGCACTCTGGAGCAGGTTTTCATCAAGGATCTCTCTGTATTTTCCTCTGTTAATCTTTCCCACAATCCTGACTAGTCTTTCAGTCCCTGCCCCTGAAAAACATCCCCACAGCATGAGGCTGCCACCACCATGCTTCACCGTAGGGATGGTGCCAGGTTTCCTCCAGACATGACGCTTGGCATTCAGGCCAAATAGTTCAATCTTGGTTTCACCACACCAGAGAATCACTGTTGACGTTGAGACTAGTGTTTTGCGGGTACTATTGAATGCAGCTGCCAGTTGAGGACTTGTGAGGTGTCTGTTTTTCAAACTAGACACACTAGTGTACTTGTCCTCTTCCTCAGTTGGGAGCAAGAGGATATGTGTGTGTGTGTGTGATGGTATGTATAGACATGGACAGCATGTGGATAGAATGTGTCTCACCACCTGGATTCGGTCTTTTGTAGCAACATTTGAATTTCTTTTTGAATTTTTTACATAGGATTAAAGTAGAGACTCAGAGCTACAAAGTGGTATATCATACACTGCATTTGAGGAATCAATGGGAAAGTAATTATGCTTTGAAAGTTGATCAACTTCTAAACTCACTTTTGAGAAAACCGCCTTTCAATGTTTTGGTACTACTATGGGAGAGCCCTTCTTTGTCGACACCCATTCAGCTTTGTTGACACCCACTTAAGCCTTAGCCCTACCCTTCTCTAAGGGTTGATCCGTGCGTTCTGTACTAACTTGCCAGCTACTTCCAGACATCTAAAACAGAAAACAACTCAACTGAACATTACTCGCCCTATCGCTCAATCTGTGGTTTTGCGTTCAGAGCGCACACTGGATGCTCTGGCCAATAAGTAGGGTTGTTCCGAAAGCTCTGACCTCACAACTACAGTCAATCACCTAAGCTAACTGGCTAACATTGGCTAGCTACTTCCACACACATAATGAGAGAACCCCCCACTCTGAACATTTTACTCGCCCTAGCAGAGCTGGTTTGGCTTTTTTCATGTTATCCAGAGCGTTGGTGACTAACTGTGCCGACATTTACTGACACTGGACATATTCAACAGGTGTTGAGCGTTCAAAATGCATCAGTTATTCTGCGCTCTGGCACACTGAGACTCGAGTCTTTTTGTTAAGAAATGTAGCTAGATAGCTAGCTAGGTAAACAATGAATCACAATGCATGACGTAACGTTAGTTAGCGAGCCAGCCAGCTAACGTTACCTAGCTAGCTAACAGTGCACTTTAACTTGAAATTAAAATACTTTGTCAAAATTAGAGTGGAGCCTTTTTTTATTGAGGCATGTAGCTAGCTAAACAACGGACAATAATCACAACTCATGATGTTACTACCCTACATGTCTCTGCAGGTAGCTAACCAACCAGGTTCCATGGCTGTAACTAGTCAAGCAAATGTGTCTGAGATACGAAGAATAAGATCATACACATGACGTGAGCTAGCGACCCAGCCAGCTAACGTTAGCTAGCGACCCAGCCAGCTAACGTTAGCTAGCTAACAGTACACTTGAAATTAAACCCCTTTCTGTCAAAATTAGACGTGTAATATCTGAAACTCTTACCAGTATACATCGTGGCTGGAAAACATCCCCACAGCATGATGCTGCCACCACAATGGATGGTGTTCTCGGGTTGATGAGAGGTGTTGGGGTTGCATCAGACAGGGTTTTACTTGATGGCCAAAAAGCAACATTTTAGTCTCATCTGACCAGAGTACCTTCTTCCATATGTTTGTGGAGCCTCCAACATGCCTTTTGGCTAACACCAAACGTGTTTGCTTATTTCTTTATTTAAGCAATGACTTTTTTCTGCCCACTCTTCCGTAATGCCCAGCTCTCTGGAGTGTATGGCTTAAACTGGTCCTATGGACAGATACTCCAGTCTCCCCTGTGGAGCTTTGCAGCTCCTCCAGGGTTATCTTTGATTTCTTTGTTGCTTCTCTGATTAATGCCCTCCTTGCCTGGTCTGTGAGTTTTGGTGGGCGGCCCTCTCTTGGCAGGTTTGTTGTAGTGCCATATTCTTTTTATTTTTTAATAATGAATTTAATGGTGCTCCGTGGTATGTTCAAAGTTTTGGATATTCTTTATAACCCAACCCTGATCTGTACTTCTCCACAACATTGTCCCTGACCTGTTTGGAGAGCTCATTGGTCTTCATGGTGCCACTTGCTTAGTGATGTTACAGAATCTGGGGCCTTTCAGAACAGGTGTGTGTGTATATATATATACTGAGATCATGTGATAGATCATGTGACACAGATTGCACACAGGTGGACTTTATTTAACTAATTATGTGACTTCTGAAGGTAATTGGTTGCACCAGATCTTATTTAGGGGCTTCATCACAAAGGGGGTGAATACATGTGCACGCATAACTTTTCCGTTTTTTATTTTGTAGAATTTTTGAAACAAGTTATTTTTTTCATTTCACTTCACCAATTTGGACTATTTTGTGTATGTCCATTACTTGAAATCCAAATAAATATCAATTTAAATGACAGGTTGTAATGCAACAAAATAGGAAAAACTCCAAGGGGGATGAATACTTTTGCACGGCACTGTATGTAGTATATCTGAAGAATACATAGGATAGAATAGTAATAATTGAATTTCAGTTTATGCATGTCAAGTATAAATGTGAAGTCACCCCCCTATTAAGACAGTGACTACCACACTGTTGGGAGCCTGTAGACTTACTTTGCTCTTGAACAAGGGACATTCAGCATCTCTCTCTCGATCTTTGGCAGAAGAACATGAAGAAACGTGCCCGAAGTGTATAACGGAACTAGAGAGTCAGCTTTCCCTGGTCTCCTTAGAGACATTCTCCCTCTCACTGTCTCCGTCTGAGGAGGAAGACGTGTTCCCTAGTTGCATTCCCCTATGCTTGCACAAAGATAGACACTCTGCTCGGTGGTGACAGTAAACATCAGAGCGGGAGAACGCCTACTCCCTAATGAGACTCAGTGTGAGATGGGGGCCCTATAATCTTCTGGTGCTTGGGCTGCTGTCAGTACAGACAGCGGGACTGTAGCGTTGCCAAGTCCTTAGAGGAAGCTTAAATACAATCAAAGGTACATCAACAGTTGGCACATCAGACACACCCTAAATCTAATCCCCAAACCCACACGCTACTTCCTCCTAAAGAGGAACAACAGGAACTCAACCTCTTGGTGCACCACCATGGATATGTGCATTGTGTAAGCTATTCATTAGAGGGAACGTCTCCCAAACAAAGATGTGCAATCACTTTCAAAATGAGTGTAATGTTTGATAGCTTGATGGATTTGTTATTAACTTCTTGACCATACTTGAGACGCAGACGTCTCAAGTATGCCCCTGGAAATGCAAATGCACTACGCTAAATGCTAAATGTACTCGTTACAACTCAATCTTTGATCAAAATTCACAAGCAGGGTATTGAATTAAAGCTACACTCGTTGTGAACCTAGCCAGCAAGTCAGATTTTTAAAATGCTTTTCGGCGAAAGCATGAGAAGCTATTATCTGATAGCATGCACCCCCCAAAATGCCAGCACGACACGTAAACAACAGATTTTGCGGTAGCCGGCGCTACCCAAAACGCAGAAATAAAATATAAAACATTCATTACCTTTGACGAGCTTCTTTCTTGGCACTCCTATATGCCCCATAAACATCACTGTTGGGTCTTTTTTTCGTTTAAATCGGTCCATATATACCCAAAATAGCTTTGTATGGAAGCTGTGTCATTCAGAAAAAAACATCGTTTTTAAACGCTGCGTAATTTTTTAAAATTAAAAAAGTTGACATAAACTTTCACAAAACACTTCGAAATCCTTTTGTAATCCAACTTTAGGTATTAGTAAACGTTTATAATCTATCAAAATGATTACAGGGCGATGTATTTTCAATAGGTCTTCACTTGCAAAACAATAGCTGATAATGTCTTCATCAACTACATCCGGGTCAAGACTGGGAAAATGGATGCCAGATAGATGGATTTTCCAACAATTAATTCAATTGAAAATGAGGACAATGTATTTGTATGAATTGCAGGCAGGTCGATATTAAATTCTGTTCTCTTTTAACAACTCGTGGAAGTGACTTATGGAAATTATTTTTAGCTTTCAGAGAGCAGTTTTTCTTGCGTTTTTCAATGAAACACACGATCTGTTATAGTCACAGCCGTGATTTAACCAGTTTTATAAACTTCAGAGTGTTTTCTATCCACACATACTAATCATATGCATATACTATATTCCTGGCATGAGTAGCAGGACGCTGAAAAGTTGCGCGATTTTTAACAGAATTTTCGAAAAAGGAGGGGGTAGAAGTAAGAGGTTTAATTTGATGATACGTAGTGTTATCCATTGTCATTGGAAGTCCAGTACAACAAAGGACAAAAGGGAAGATCATTTAAACAGTTGGGGACAGTGGCACAGACTCAGATTTTGCACCTATATCCCTGGACTAGAAAGAGATGTTCTGACCTTTACAAGGCCTAACAATGTACAGGAAGGTGATACTCTACTGCAATTCATAATGGCCTGTAGGCAACATGAATGCACAGAGCATATAAATTACTGCACATCATAGGTTTTTCAGTTATCTAATTAGTGTATTAACTGTGAAGAGACCGCCTCTTCTGTGGGGGAAGGTGTATTGTTCAGTAAAGGAATATGTCTGGCAATGTCTGTAGATACATTATCTTCGATCTTATTGAGGATTGACCCTGTAGAATTACAGAATTACCTGTATTATGGTGGCAGGGAAAGGTACATTAATTATCCAAGCTAATTCCACTAGCATTTATCTACTTAGGGGTGTAAACGTTGATAGATCTCCCCATTAGTCTGCAAATGTAATTGCTTAGTGCGGTTTAGTAACCTATTTTAGAGACATCCCTTAGATTAGCCTGGATACAAGATACTGGAGAAACATGCCATTGTGAACTTAACAGGCTATGTTCAACTACTGTGCAGTTGTGCTCTTTCTTTCTGTATCCTCCTCCACACCCACAACAAAAGCCTATCCCTCAAATAAATACATTTAGCATTAAACCACAAAGAAAAAGACAAATCAGACGGAAAACTAGTTGCATTTCTGCACAACAATTTAAACCTATTTAAATAATCATTACTGGTTCACTGATGTACTGTATGTGTGGGCTGGAGAGAAAAAACATCAGTCCCCTTTTCAGAACAGCGGATAAAACAATGAAATATCCTAGCTGGAGTGCCAAGCTCTGTGCACAGTACATCCCTTAGATAAACAACAACATGTGATACTCCCCCTCAAAGAGCGACCAGTAAAATGACCATCAGTGGGTGGTAAAACAATGATTGATGGCTAGTCACTTTAAAATCCCTGAAACTGCTGTTACCAAAAAAGACTGAGGAAGCAGTCTACTGTGAGAGAGGCGTCTAAGTGACTGTCGTTGACTGGCTAACTGAATACAGACATCAAACAGAGTTGTGTGTCACCTGGAAAAGGATGGTGTAGTTAGTTACCATAGGTCATGCATTAGTAATAGCTCATCACACACCGATAATGTCATTGTGTACATAGTAGATCTCATCAAAGGCAGTAAGCCACTATACAGTAGGTTGGTGCTGTAATAACATGTTTAATTCTTAAAGATCTATGAACTATGTATGAGGTACATAGTCTATGTTTTATCTCCAGACTTCACCTGTCAATGCCATGAAGAACAAGCTACAGGAAGTACAGTTTTCCTGTTTTAATGCCCTCCAAAGCACATTTTCAGCCGATTTATGAATAGTAAGAATGGATTTCCTTTGCCCCTCTGAAAGCTATATTGACCCGTTTTTCTTTTATAAATGAAAATACAACATGATTCTTGGCCATATGACTAACACTAGTGGACGATGCCCTGTCCAATGTTTTTCCATTATCGAAGTTTGGGTCTCTGTGAAATCATTAGTCCTGAACTCCAGAATATCTCCAGATCAATGCAACTGATTCAGAACACTGAGCACTTTTCATCACTAAATGATGATGTAACGTCTCAGAGAGTTCCCACATCTTAATCAGGATTAAGACTTAATGGCTACTATTGATTCCATTATTACTTATCCAGCACTGTCTACCTTTTTAATTGTGTTACAAATAGCTTTAATTCTGCCAAGACCGGCCTGGAACCCGTCCATTAATTTAGATAATTAGCACTTTCTAGAATTTTCACAAGAATCCCAAATATACACTAAATACTATGCATCATCAGGAATGAGCTTATTTCAGTGAAAATGTCAGGAAACCACTGTACAAATCAAGGGTTTCCAGAGGTTAGATTATCAGAGGCATAAGGATAGGACCTAAAGCCAGTGCACACTCTCCCTTACCCAAGAGTCCTACTAAACCCATTACTTTCCTGGGTTGCCATTTGATTAACTGTGGTCATTGATTCCCAAAGGAAATGAGTCAAGTAGAACATCACCTGATCAAAGCTGTCAAATCCCTAATGGGGGAGTGCTGCTGGAAATGATTGTGGGAGGGAGGCCACACCAGGGAGGTGGGAGGTGACATTTTCTTAATGTAAAACCTGAACACACATTCCTGTTTGGTTCATTTATAGCTCATATTAGCCCCAGGGCTTACGTGTTATGCCTAAGCAATAAAGAGAGGAATCAAGGCCTTGCAGGAATTTTAAATACGTGTTGTATTTGGAAAGAAGAAACTTCTCATATTTGATTTTGATATTTGTGTTTTGTGGACAGTAGGGGACAGCTTATACATTGCCTCTTTATAGAAATAGGCCTACATCATCACTCTTAGATTTAGGGATGATTATAATGTTTTAAATGCCATATTATAATAATAATGATCTGTTAAGCATTTGTTTTGTATTTCTATGTTTTATGAGGAGAAGGTTTTTGTGGACTTTCTCCCCAAGGTGCTGTGATACAGAGCTACATCTGACTGGGAGCAAGGCCGAAACACACCAGGAACAACGACAGTGGTAGAACTAGGAAATGTTCTGTTCTAGTAATCATAAGAGTGCCAATGGCTCTGTTGTTGGGAAGGCGCCTGCCAGGGGGTCACAGGTGGTTTGGGGGATGGATACGAGACTGGTGAGGAGAGTGGAGAGTTAATTGGCATATACAGTGGGGAGAACAGGTATTTGATACACTGCCGATTTTGCAGGTTTTCTTACTTACAAAGCATGTAGAGGTCTGACACATGCAACAACAATCTGTCCCATAAGATGGATAACAGGCTGGCATAGAGAGGATGTTAGGCAGTAGAAGCCAACATGGCACCAATGACTTGACTCTGCCCCATAGGTGAATATCTTGGCAAGCACGTGTTGCACTACTCTGTGAGCTGAGACAGAGATAGAGCTGTGAACTCCGAGGAACACAGTGGTGTCGGGAATATTATGGATCCCTCCTGTTTCCTGTGTCAGTGGCTCAGGAGAAGCTTCAGGCTTCCCTGTCATTGTTGAGTGTCACATGGGTTATAAATAATTAATAACTTGACAAGTGAACAAAATAGCGAAGCCCATCGTGATTTTGTTTCATGCACATTTGTGACCGACTGGCTCAATTCGGACTTATGTAGCAACATTTAAAATGGTGTTTTTTACATTGGATAAAAGTAGAGACACAGAGCTAGAAAATGGTGCATCATACATTATAGTTGAGGGAAAAGTAATTATGCTTTGAAAGTTGATAAACATGTAACCTCACTTTTGAGAAAATGGCCCTTAAATGTTTTGGTACACCTACTGGAAAGCACTTCTTTGTCTACAGTACAACCATTCAGCATCGTTCACACCCTCTTATGGTGTAGCCCCAACCAGCTGTTTAAGGATTCACATGTGAGGCCATGTACTAAACAACCAATTATTTCAGGACTAAAGGCTGGTTTATACTACGGGTGTGTTCATAAATTCAATCTGGAGTGCCAGAGTGTGCTCAGAGTGCACTTTGGGCATTCGTAAACTCAGAGCGTTGTCAGATTGTCCGTTCATAAATTCAGAGCATTTCGCTCTCGGAGCATTCAGAGCGCACACTGGTCGCTCTGGCAGAAGAATAGGGTTGATCCAAGCATTCTGACCTAACAACAGCAGTCAAGCACCCAAGCTAACTGGCTAATGTTGGCTAGCATGCTAGCAACTTCCAGACACAAATGAGGGAACAGCTCACTGACCATTTTACTTGCACTAGCAGAGCTGGTTAGGCAGTTTTATGTTATCCAGAGCTTTGGTATCCAGAGATATTTCCAATGTTGACTGACAAAGGCCATATTCAACAGGTGTTGAGCATTCGTAAATTTGTCAGTTAGTCTGCTCTCTGGCATACTCAGACGAGTGCTCTGAAATTAGAGTAGATGGCCAGAGCGAATTGACCAGCTATGTCTATCAGCAGTTGTCGCAGTGACATAATGAACATTCTATTGTAATGGTGATTCTGCAGGTAGCTAACCAACCAGGTTCAATGTTAGCTAGCTAACTAACATTAGGCTATAACTAGCCATGCAAATGGCTCTGAGATACAAATAATATTACTACACAGATCATACACGTCACGTTAGCTATCGAGACAGCCAGCTAACGCTAGCTAAATAAACGACTTTCTGACAATATTAGAAATATTTTGAAATAATATCTGAAAATGTAGCTAGCTAGACTATTTTACTCGTATACATGGATGGACTCTTCCTCTCTGTCACGCTTCCTTAGTTTAAAGATGTAATGTGGAGACTTCTGCGTATTATCTTTTCGAATCAGTCTGCATATTTGCAATCAAACGGTAGAATTTTCTCCATCTCTTTCTAATTCCACCGTGCATTCCAATGATTTCAAAACTCGGTCCTCCAAAAAGTGGAGAGCAACACCTTTGCAGTTCTACTATGTGATATCTTTCAAAAAGCTGCGTTAGAAAAGATAACCTACACACATTGACCCGTTCATGTTATAGACAGAAGCGCGCTACATGGCAGAACAATCCGAACTCATCTCTTGGCATGTCCAGTCCACCCGCTATCTCAGCCAATCATGGCCAGCGGGAAGGTTCCTGTCTTTTTCTGTGGCTAAACCAGCTAGGCTCGTAATTTAAAACATTTATTCATATTTACAGATGGCAAACAAGTTTGTTATTAAGGCACATGAAAGTTCACATGTTCCAGAAGGCATTTCTGCCAAAAAATGCATTTTGATTTAAAAAAAAGTTTACGTTCAAATGGCTCTCCTGTGATGTAGTGACAAGCGACATAGTTAACTGAAATTAGTCCCATTTAGGCTACTTCGCCCGGCTGCCCATTTTGTGAGACAGAACACGTATGGTACATGCACCAAAAAATATCACACTTTTTTTAATGTTAAATGTGTCAAACTCATAGGCAGAGGGAGAAAATGTAAAAATGGATTGGCAATGAGTCTTAAGGACACCAATCAATTTTATATTTTAAATCAATACTGTTTCTCAGAGTGCACACATGGCATTTCATTTTAAAACTGGTCTGTGTCGGAACAGCAAATCCAACAGCACTTTTTGTATGTGAACATTAATGGTTAAATAGTCACAGTACTTGTTAAAGGGCTGTTGGTGGACTGAAATGGGAGTCCAAACAGTACGCCGCTTCCGTTCCCAAACACCCACAGTATGTTCCTCACATTCACATACTGACAGCTATGCTTGAAATCACTGTGGCAAGACTAATAAGGATTTGATGAAATAGAACCATTTTCTCTGAAGAGATTATTATCATTATGCAATTTGCCAAATTCTAGTTAAGAAATAATGAAAGAACAATTAATCAGAGACTTTGATTCTGATGCAGTTTTTTGCAGTCCCCAAATGTGCTGTATGCTCTAAAAACCTATTATCATGTGACAAATACTTCCAATCAGACACGGCTTTAAGTGTATAGGATGAAAATGCATAATGTTATATAATATAAATTGTCACTTTAGTGTTCAGGACAGTAGAAACAAACACTGTTTATATCCACTGGAGGTAGTGGTAATTCAACCTCTTACAGGGAATATGTTACAGCCTTCACATCTGTCAAGTACAAAAAGACAATGTGGTGAATCTGCCCTGTGACTTCACTTATCTGACTGGGCACTGCTAGCCTGGCACAGAGACTGGCAGATGTGCTGGACCTGACAATGGCCAAACAAGAAGAATGAAAGAGAGAGAGGGCCTGGACTCCAACTCAGGACCCAGGCAGTCATGAGTGGAGCAGGCTAGTATGAACCAGCCCAAATGTGACCTAGGGCAGCAGTGCTTCAAGCACGACCAAATCTTGGCCTCTGGCCCTCCATTTCTTACCTGTTTTTTCAGCTCAGCTCTCTGGCTCCCGGCAAAATAGTTTCTATTCAGATCTTGTATTGCATAATTTCCATGATCAGGGGTGAAGGAGTGAAGTACAATACCGCTCCCTCACACGCATCTCACAATAAATATTTATGAACACATTTGAATAATGTGCTTTTGTAATTACAAAATGTCATTTGGATCTGTGCAAAAAAAAGCCGCCAAGGAGGAGAATGGCATTCTGCTCAGGAAAGGGAAATGTTCAGACGTGAGTTGGATTCATTCTGGGTCGTGTATGGTTAAGTGCCCGAAAACTAGGAGGATGCCAATGAGCAAAGCCCAGCACACCTGGGTAACTATTTGTGAAAATAAAATATACCCAGCCTATCAATGATTCACCAGCCTCACTAAATAATAATGCCTGCGTGGCAACAGCCAAGGCTACCATAACTCCTGCTCAGTATGCAAGGCTTGGGTTTATGCTTCAGTGACCTAATACGAGTTCTCCACCAGATATCACCTTTGTTTTCCCTTTAAGGGACAATGTGTATTTTTGAGACAACCTGACATCACGCTGGGACATATGGTAGTTATTGGAGTTGTGCATGCTGGATCTCCCAGGGTATAACACATTGCATTGTGTGAAAAGTGGCACATTTGTAATGTGCAACACATGGTCCACTCTAGAAAGACACAGTGGGATGGGGATGACTGGACTGGAGGAGAGGGAGAATAACTAATCAGGACATGTTTGAGGAGATACTTGATAAAGATGTAAAAATGTGAAGAGGTACTCCAGCCTATACCAGTCTCTCAGTCTACAGAGCTCTATTTACTAGGTCTTGGCTCACCCTCCTATATAAAGGGAACTCAATCTGTTTCACCTCAGGCTGAAAACAATAATTAAAGAAATAACCAAGGGAAAAAGTTGGAATGGACTTTGAACAGGACAAGCCTTTCGTCTCTAGTGAAAATTGTGTTAATTAAAACATGCTAATGCATGACCTGTAAATGTGTTTTTGTTTTATATATATATATATATATATATATACAGTATATTATCCCCTTTTCGTCCTATCCAATTGGTAGTTACAGTCTTGTCCCATCACTGCAACTCCCGTACGGCCTCGAGAGAGGCAAAGGTCGAGAGCTGTGTGTCCTCCGAAACACAACCTTGCCAAGACACAATGCTTCTTGACACAATGCACGCTGAACCCAGAAACCAGCCGTACCAATGTGTCAGAGGAAACAGTGTACACCTGGCGACCATGTCAGCATGCATGCACCCGGCCCACCACAAGAGTTGCAACAGCGCGATGGAACAAGAACATCTTGGCTGGCCAAACCCTCTCCTAACCCGGAAGATGCTGGGCCAATTGTGCGTCACCTCATGAGTCTCCTGGTCACAGCCAGCTGCGACACAGACGGGTATCGAACCAGCACTGCGATGCAGTATCTTAAAACGCTGCGCCACTTGGGAATACCCTTTGTCTGTTTTTTAAATGGGGCAGAGTAGCTGGTTGAGTTCATGCAAGTGACGAGTTGACTGCACAAAGGAGTAAACCACACTATCACTCATAAACAATTTGGCCCAGAATATTGCTCTGGGAATTAGGAGTGATGCAATATCTCAGTTTCAAGGTAAGAAGCTTTGTGTGTCATCAGTCAGTCACATACAGGAACCAACCATGATTACAGTGGCTTGCAATAGTATTCACACTCTTTTTTTGTTGCCTAACAACCTGGAATTAAAATAGATTTTGGGGGTTTGTATCATTTGATTTACACAACATGCCTACCACTTTGAAGATGCAAAATATTTTTTGCTGTGAAACAAACAAGAAATATGACAAAAACACTGAAACTTGAGCGTGCATAACTATTCACCCCCCCCCCCCCCCACAAAGTTAAAACTTTGTAGAGCTACCTTTTGCAGCAATTACACCTGCAAGTCTCTTGGGGTATGTCTATATAAGCTTGCCACATCTAGCCACTGGGATTTTTGCCCATTCTTCAATGCAAAACTGCTCCAGCTTCTTCAAGTTGGATGGGTTCTGCTGGTGCACAGCAGTCTTTAAGTCATACCACAGATTCTCAATTGGATTGAGGTCTGGGCTTTGACTAGGCCATTCCAAGACATTTACATGTTTCCCCTTAAACCACTCAAGTGTTGCTTTAGCAGTATGCTTAGGGTCATTGTCCTGCTGGAAGGTGAACCTCCGTCCCAGTCTCAAATCTCTGGAAGACTGAAGCAGGTTGACCTCAAGAATTTCCCTGTATTTACTGCCATCCATCATTCCTTCAATTATGACCAGTTTCCCAGTCCCTGCCGGTGAAAAACATCCCCACAGCATGATACTGCCATCACCATGCTTCACTGTGGGGATGTTGTTCTCGTGGTGGTGAGAGGTGTTGGGTTTGCGCCAGACATAGTGCTTTCTTTGACCAAAAAGCTACATTTTCGTCTCATCTGACCAGAGTACCTTCTTTCATAAATTTGGGGAGTCTCCCACATGCCTTTTTGTGAACACCAAAAGTGTTTGCTTTTTTTTTTCCTTTAAGCAATGGCTTATTTCTGGTCACTCTTCCGTAAAGCCCAGTTCTGTGGAGTGTATGGCTTAAAGTGGACCTATGTACAGATACTCCAATCTCCCCTGTGGAGCTTTGCAGCTCCTTCAGGGTTACCTTTGGTCTCTTTGTTGCCTCTCTGATTAATTCCCTCCTTGCCCTTCTGTGAGTTTCGGTGGGCGGCCCTCTCTTCGCAGGATTGTTGTGGTGCCATATTCTTTCCATTTTTTAATAATGTATTTAATGGTACTCTGTGGGATGTTCAAAGTTTCTGATATTTTTTTTATAACCCAGCCCTGATCTGTACTTCTCCACAATTTTGTCCCTGACCTGTTTGGAGAGCTCTTTGGTCTTCATGGTGCCGCTTGCTTGGTGGTGACCCTTGCTTAGTGATGTTGCAGACTCTGGGGCTTTTCAGAACAGGTGTGTGTGTATATATATATACTGAGATCATGTGACAGATCATGTGAAACTTAGAATACACACAGGTGGACTTTATTGAACTAATTATGTGACTTCTGAAGGTAATTGGTTGCACCAGATCTTATTTAGGGGCTTCATAGCAAAGGGGGTGAATACATATGAATTCACCACTTTGTTTTTTATTTTGTATAATTTTTTTAAACAAGTTATTTTTTAAATTTCACTTCACCAATTTGGACTATTTTGTGTATGTCCATTACATGAAATCCAAATAAAAATACATGTCTATTACAGGTGGTAATGCAATAAAATAGGAAAAACTACAAGGGGGATGAATACTTTTGCAAGTCACTGTATATGACTTGTCTGAGTAGCAGTATAAAATGACTTTTCATGAAGTTTGTAGTGAGTTTGTGAACCTCTTCGGCCGTGATAATAAAGATTGCTTTATTTACTATGATTTGAGTTCTTAGTGGTGAATGTGCACGACATCAAAAACAGATGTGGCTGATTCACCACTACGGTTTCTAGCTTTAACCCATAAAACATTTTCTCTCTAAACACCAAGAATAAGGCCTCATTGATTTGAATGAGGATGCATATTCTAATATTTATATTTTCATAACACTACCCTCTAGATGCAATGTTTCAGACTACTGGTTTATGTGGGCTGCTGTTAGATTAGCAAAACATAGTAGGGCAGGGGGAGACAGATTGAGCACAGTTGGAACGCTGTTGTTGTTTGGCCTTTGTAGCTCAGGGACCTTCAAGCCACCGTCATAATGGTAGTGGTTGTATTCTCTAATGGAAAGCAATATAGGCTATATACAGTTGAAGTCGGAAGTTTACATACACTTAGGTTGGAGTCATTAAAACTTGTTTTTCAACCACTCCACAAATTTCTTGTTAACCTCTCTTGGGTAGGGGGCATTATTTTCACCTCTGGATGAAAAGTGTCCCCAAAGTAAACTGCCTGTTACTCCGGCCCAGAAGCTAGGATATGCATCTAATTGGTAGATCTAGAAAATACTCTAACATTTCTAAAACTGTTAGAATAATGTCTGTGAGTATAACAGAACTAATATAGCAGAAGAAACCCAGAGGACAAACCATCCAGGGAATAATTTTTTTGAGGTCATAGGATTTTCCATTTGTTTTCTATAGGATAACCTTATTATGAGGAACATGGTTGCATTTCCTATGGCTTCCACTAGATGTCAACAGTCTTTAGAAATTGGTTGATGTTTTTCTTTTGAGAAATTAAGAAGTAGTGCTATTCATTGTAAGTGTCACTCCAGGTGGACTCCACTGTTTTGGTGCGCATGAATTGGAACGCACTTCACGTTGTTTTTATCCGGTATTGGAAACAGTTTATTCTGTCTTAAATTTGATTTGATTATTTATGTTTTAGGGTACCTGAGGTTGGATTAGGAATGTTGATTGAAATGTTTGGACCAAGTTTACAGGTAACTTATTAGATACTTTGTAGGCATGTTGGGCGAGTTGAAACCGGTGTATTTCTGAATCAAATGCGCCAAATAAATATACATTTTTGGGACATAAAGAAGGACATTATCGAGAAAAAAATACTATTTGTGATGTTTCTGGGACATTTGAGTGCCAACAGAAGATCTTCAAAGATAAGGCATGAAATATATAGCTATTTCTGACTTTTGTTGCGCACCTGCCTGGTTGAAATATGATTTTCCTGTGTTTGCATGTGGGGTGCTGTCCTCAGATAATCGCATGGTTTGCTTTCGCCGTAAAGCCTTTTTGAAATCTGACACAGCTAGATTAACAAGAAGTTAAGCTTTCTTTTGATGTATAACACACAGATTTTCAAGAATGTTAAATATTTGAATTTTGCGCTCTGCAATTTCACCGGATGTTGGCCAGATGGGACGCTGCCCATAAAAAGTAAAACAACTATAGTTTTGGCAAGTCGGTTAGGACATCTACTTTGTGCATGAGACAAGTAATTTTTCCAACAATTGTTTACAGACATATTATTTCACTTATAATTTACTGTATCACAATTCCAGTGGGTCGGGAATGTATATACACTAAGTTGACTGTGTCTTTAAACAGCTTGGAAAATTCCAGGAAATTATGTCATGGCTTTAGAAGCTTCTGATAGGCTAATTGACATCATTTGAGTCAATTGGAGGTGTACCTGTGGATGTATTTCAAGGCCTACCTTCAAACTAAATGCCTCTTTGCTTGACATCATGGGAAAATCAAAAGAAATCAGCCAAGACCTCAGAAGAAAAATTGTAGACCTCCACAAGTCTGGTTCATCCTTGGGAGCAATTTCCAAATGCCTGAAGGTACCACGTTCATCAGTACAAACAATAGTACGCAAGTATAAACACCATGGGACCACGCAGCCGTCATACCTCTCAGGAAGGAGATGCGTTCTGTCTCCTAGAGATGAACGTACTTTGGTGCGAAAAGTGCAAATCAATCCCAGAACAACAGTAAAGGACCTTGTGAAGATGCTGGAGGAAACGGGTACAAAAGTATCTATATCCACAGTAAAACTAGTCCTATATTGACTTAACCTGAATGGCCCTCAGCAGGGAAGCTACTGCTCCAAAACCACCATAAAAAAGCCAGACTACGGTTTGCAACTGCACATGGGGACAAAGATTGTACTTTTTGGAGAAATGTCTGATGAAACAAAAATAGAACTGTTTGGCCATAATGACCATCATTATGTTTGGAGGAAATTGGGGGAGGCTTGCAAGCCAAAGATCACCATCCCAACCGTGAAGCACGTGGGTGGCAGCATCATGTTTTGGGGGTTCTTTGCTGCAGGAGGGTCTGGTGCACTTCACAAAATAGATGGCGTAATGAGGAAGGAAAACTATGTGGATATATTGAAGCAACATCTCAAGATATCAAGCAGGAAGTTAAAGTTTGGTCGCAAATGGGTCTTCCAAATGAACAGTGACCCCAAGCATTCTTCCAAAGTTGTGGCAAAATGACTTAAATGTCAGGAATTGTGAAAAACTGAGTTTAAATTTATTTGGCTAAGGTGTATGTAAACTTCCGACTTCAACTGTATATAACTGTAGAAAATGGTTGCAGGTCAGAGGGCCATCTAAAAAGTGCATGTCGGAGGGCCATCAAGCTAAACAGACCAATGAAGCACTGGTAAATGGCGGGAGTATATATGACTCTTTGAGGACTGGGTAGTGTAGGGGGCCTACACCCTCCGCTTCTTCCTTCCCTCGGCGTGGGGTTCTGGGCCGGGAGGCTGGAAACGGCTCTCATCCGAGCTCAGATCCCTGCATCTCCATGTTGCCTGGTTTGCACCCGATCGTCTCTTTCGCCCCTTTCCCTGTTAGGCACGGCCGCATGGCGCACCCCTTTCCCCGTTTTGCATGACACACCCCCTAATTTCAAGGTGCACATGGGTCTAATTATATAATGATTATGAATTTGGAGGGCAGAAATGATTAAATAGTTAAGCATTAGAGTTTTAAGAATTGTGGGTGTTCATTTATTTGTGACATTGTGACATTTAAAGCATATTGAAGTTAGAAGCAGTTGGATTTGAAGCAATAGCCAACCCGCATGTGATTAACTATTTCAGCACCGTTTCGCGCTGCTCTGAGACATGCATGGGGACTGGTCTTGATAAATCAATGATTTTTATTTTCACTGAATACCCTTTTGGGTATTGGTTAGACTACAATTAGGGTGTGTAAATTTTATTCTCTTAGTACTGTAGCCTACTCCCGACCGGTCACGTTGTACAGCGCCATATTTTCCTAACGGAAAACCTGAATAGAAACACCATAATATTAAAAAAAGGTTTTAAATTCTGGAGTTCAGCCAATATTGAAGACTG
Organism: Oncorhynchus clarkii lewisi; assembly: GCF_045791955.1. Taxonomy (NCBI): domain Eukaryota; kingdom Metazoa; phylum Chordata; class Actinopteri; order Salmoniformes; family Salmonidae; genus Oncorhynchus; species Oncorhynchus clarkii. The sequence continues at coordinate 9,806,946 of NC_092170.1, forward strand.
TCAAATGCTTCTCAAAGATGTCCTCTGGTGGTCAAACTAGACATAACTAGCATAAATGGTTGACAATTAACCTCTTCATCCTACCCCCTCCTTTTTCGAACATTCTGTTAAAAATCGCGCAACATTTCAGCGTCCTGCTACTCATGCCAGGAATATAGTATATGCATATGATTAGTATGTGTGGATAGAAAACACTCTGAAGTTTCTAAAACTGGTTAAATCACGGCTGTGACTAACAGAGCGTGTGTTTCATCGAAAAGCGCAAGAAAAACTGGTCACTGAAAGCTGAAAAAAGTATCCATGCGCCACTTTCATGTATTGTTTAAAGGACACCAAATTTAATATGGACACGGATGCAATTCCTACAGCTTCCACACGATGTCGTCCTATAGAAGTTGTGTCCTACTGCAACACACCTCTATGGTGTGTTGCAGTAGGACACAACTTCTATAGGAAGAACCACTGTACATTATATAGGCCTACACTATCGCTCTACTGAATCAAGACGAATGCCTTTTGTCTCTGTCTTTCTTTCTTCTTAACACTCTTGGAGGATGGATGATTAGCCATTTTCCACAATTAATGATTTGACTTGCTCTAAGGGACATGCATATATTACACAATCATGTCATACGTACTTTACCATAAGCTATAAAAAAAATAGAGTCACACACTCTATGTATAAACTCCCAGTAATTTATTGGGTAAATCACCAATGTTTCGGCATCACTGTGTCTTCTTCCTACTTACTTTACCACTCATTTTATTTGGGTGTAGCCATATTTATTAGCACATCCTTTATCAACTTTCCACACTCAATTCAAAACACACAGGGTGTTTCTCAATATACACTACCGTTCAAAAGTTTGGGGTCACTTGGAAATGTCCTAGTTTCTGAAAGAAAAGCACATTTTTTTTGTCCATTAAAATAACATTGAATTGATCAGAAATACAGTTTAGATATTGTTAATGTTGTAAATCACTATTGTAGCTGGAAACGGTTGATTTGTTAATGGAATATCTACATAGGCGTACAGAGGCGCATTTTTCACAATTCCTGACATTAGTAAAAATTCCCACATCTTAGGGTCAGTTAGGATCACTACTTTATTTTAAGAATATGAAATGTCAGAATAGTAGTAAAGCGACTGATTTATTTCAGCTTTTATTTCTTTCATCACACCAGCACTGCCTTTAAATGGTTTAACTTGGGTCAAATGTTTCAGGTAGCCTTCCACAAGCTTCCCACAATAAGTTAGGTGAATTTTGGCCCACTCCTCCTGACAGAGCTGGTGTAACTGAGTCAGTTTTGTAGGCCTCCTTACTCGCACGCACGTTTTTAGTTCTGCCCACAAATGTTCTATGGGATTGAGGTCAGGGCTTTGTGATGGCCACTCCAATACCTTGACTTTGTTGTCCTTAAGCCCTTTTGCCACAACTTTGGAAGTATGCTTGGGGTCATTGTCCATTTGAAAGACCCATTTCCGACCATACTTTAACTTCCCAACTGATGTCTTGAGATGTTGCTTCAATATATACACATCATTTTCCTACCTTATGATGCCATCTATTTTGTGAAGTGCACCAGTCTCTCCTGCAGCAAAGAACACCCACAACAATATGCTGCCACCCCTGTGCTTCACGGTTGGGATGGTGTTCTTTGGCTTGCAAGCCTCCCCCTTTTTCCTCCTAACATAACAATGGTCATTATGGCCAAAGGGGTCTATTTTTGTTTCATCAGACCAGAGGACAATTCTCCAAAAAGTATGATATTTGTCCCCATTGGGCCAAAATACCAGCAACAGTGTGTGAAAACCTTGTGAAGACTTACAGAAAACGTTTGACCTCTGTCATTGCCAACAAAGGGTATATAACAAAGTATTGAGAAACTTTTGTTATTGACCAAATACTTATTTTCCATCACAATTTGCAAATAAATTCATTAAAAGTCCTACATTGTGATTTTCTGGATTTTTTTTTCTCATTTTGTCTGTCATAGTTGAAGTGTACCTATGATGACAATTGCAGGCCTCTCATCTTTTTAAGTGGGAGAACTTGCACAATTGGTGGCTGACTAAATACTTTTTTGCCCCACTGTACATCCACAGGTACACCTCCAATTGACTCAAATTATGTCAATTAGCCTATCAGAAGCTTCTAAAGCCATGACATCATTTTCTGGAATTTTCCAAGCTGTTTAAAGACACAGTCAAGTTAATGTATATAAACTTCTGACCCACTGGAATTGTGATACAGTGAATTATAAGTGAAATAATCTGTCTGTAAACAATTGTTGGAAAAATTACTTGTGTCATGCACAAAGTAGATGTCCTAACCGACTTGCCAAAACTATAGTTTGTTAACAAGAAATTTGTGTATTGGTTGAAAAACGAGTTTTAATGACTCCAACCTAAGTGTATGTAAACTTTCGACTTCGACTGTAACATTATTAGCTAGCCAGTTAGCCCTATTGACTTATTACAGGCTTGCGATCACAGCAGGTAAACATACCAAAATGTAAAAAGCATGTATTTATTAACATATCAATATAAAATATTGTAGTCATGCAATATTCTGAAGTTTGCTTCGGCCATTGATTTCAAGAAATGTTGCATCATTTTTTACGTGGTTGCCTCATTTCTTGCCATACTTGCATTTCTTGCCAAGCTTGCATCGATGCATGCTTCAAAATATGTGCAAATGGAGTACGCATTCGAGAAGTGCCCTCCGTGCTACGTTTTGCATACTTTGATTAGGACTCATACTCTAACCCTCCCGTGTTTCAATTTGCCGGCTTGGAGCACGGTAGAATGCATTTTGAGAAACACCCACAGACTCTGAATACAAATGTATTTGCCAGTGATAAACCACCAAATAACATTAGAATGAAAATACCTTTGTCCTGCTTTCTCCTTTCATATTGTTATCGGTGACTACTATTATAATTATCCCTTTCCAGTAACATGGAGGAGCTTTCTGTTTTTAAGTGCATTTGACAGTCTCGTACCACAAATGTGTGGTACGGAAACATTGAAGGAGATGCACTGCACATTTCTCAACCTTCTTTTACAATAATTCCTTTATTCCAACATACGTGTCACGCCCTGGTCTTAGTATTTTGTGTTTTCTTTATTATTTTGGTCAGGCCAGGGTGTGACATGGGTTGATTTATGTGGTTTGTTTTGTCTGGGGTTGGTTGTAGTTATGGGATTGTGGTTAGAGTAGTACTCTAGGTAAGTCTATGGTTGCCTAGAGTGGTTCTCAATCAGAGGCAGGTGTTTATCGTTGTCTCTGATTGGGAACCATATTTAGGCAGCCATATTCTTTAGGTCTCTTGTGGGTGATTGTTCCTGTCTCTGTGTTTGCACCAGTTTAGGCTGTTTCGGTTTTCACAGTACGTTTATTGTTTTTGTATTGTTCGTGTTATTTTTGTCATTAAACATGAATCTAAAAAATCACGCCACATTTTGGTCCTCCTCTCCTTCACCTTAAGAAAACCGTTACAATACGTGAGTGGGTCTCAACAATAATGAGTCCTGAAAGGAGGTGATGACGCTGATGGTATATATCTTCTGGATTTGCAATCCACTTGTTAGTTGGTATACCATAATCCCCCAGTCTGTTGCTCAGCGCTCCAGCACAGACAGAAGCCCCTGTGTTTAGTGCAGGATTCCTTGAATGCATGAGACCTCATGTAAACTTTAATTCACGGTTTGATGAAAGGCTGGCACATTTCAGAACGTGTCATTGAATATGCATATTTCAGCACTAAGAGATTTATTCAGCTGATATTCCTATCATGGGAAAAGCACATACGGTAATTTTAATAATAATAACCGCTCGGTCATACACGGGTGCAGTCATCCATTGCAGACAACAGTTAGTTTTTTTTCTAAATCCTACCACAATCTGTTCTGATCAGTACAACAGCACCTATTTCTAGACTAAAAACATTGTCAGTTGATAACTCATGGTTGTGCTTGCAAAATGAGTTGGAGCTCAATTAATTCAAACCTGCTTTTTATTCAGTAGCCTTCTTTTAACCATGTTCACATAAAAATACAATGGTTTAGGGTACTGTAAACACCTACTCAAACTACAAGATAAGCCTAGATCTCCCGATCAGATACATGTATATGCTTTAATATATTGGTAAAGTGAGCCATATTATTGTGGTCTATATCAGATATCACAATACCAAAGGCATTGCCTTTGTCCCACTTTTGGAATCGATGCACCATGAAATGCGGTTACAGCTCACTCCATACCGTCAGGTTTGATGTTTCACCATAAAATCCCTGTGTTGTCTGCTAAGGTGTGACAGAGATGACAACAGGAGGATAGAATGATAACACGGAACAGATAGCAGCAAATGTGTTTGGCTGCTTCACAAGGCTGGTCTAAAGCATACTGATGGATGGTCAGAGAGACGTGAGACACTAATGCCCAAATTCACAGTAGTCCTGAGATATTTTTTCTCTAAACACTGGTCTAAGATTAGCTTTAACCACCGTTGCCCTAAACCTGACTATTTATGCAAGTCTTCTACCAACCAGCCCTTTGAGGGGTTTGCACAGAGGGAATGAGAACATCCTCTTGCCCAAGTGTTCACTGAGTTGGAAAAGCGGTGAATAAAGAGAGGGACGGGCACTGTCTGATAAGAATATTGTTCTAGTACAGCAAGACTTTACACAGTAAAGTTTCGTGACATTTTTTTCCAACATCCTGTAAGTTAAAAGTTAGCTTTTTTTCTGTATGATTTTGTCAAAAGAAGAAAGGAAGTTTGGACTTGGTCTAAAAGTTAGAGAGAGCATTGTTCTGGATATTCTTTGTAAATCCACATTCTTCTATTCCCATTGTCTGATTTGTTATTTGTATTAAAAATGGTGACACCTTGTTCTTTTGGAGTTTGAGCCAATCATCATTTATCAGGTTTCTCTTAGTCCCTGGGGACTGATCTCTAAGTTTCCTCCCACATTACCAATTAATTAGGATGCCATGAGCTGTTAATTGCATACTGATCAGCAAATTGATATCTCTGAACAGTTGACAGCAGTTGAAACCACTTTCTCAAATGAGTTCAAGAAATAGTTTTCAACAGCATCTCTCTCGGCGCTCACAGATAATCCAGTGTTTTTATATTTTGTCTTGAAATGTATCAGATAAGACTGCTACGGTGCTCCATGTAATGCAGGGGATCGTTCGACAACAGTGATCCGTCTGACAACTACAATTGAGAGGAGTTTCACTGTGTTATCGATCTGGTGTAGACAACTATAGTAACAGTTGATTTACTATTGCATACTGTGAGTTTGTTCATGCATCAATCACTGTCAGAGATGATCACAAGACTGATGGTTTTGACTCACTTCACAGCTAGTGAAAGAATAAGGATGTAATTCAAGATTGGGTTGGAACTGAAATTGTTTTCCAATCATTTCATTCAGAACAAAAACATTCTTCTTTTTTGTTCCGTTCCACTGTTCTGACCTACAAAATAAAGTTCTGAATTGATTCAGAACGATCACAGAAATTGACATTTTTTTAAACATTTAGCTTGACATTTAATTACTTCACCAATCCCTGTGGATAAAGCAGCTTGCTAAGTAGTGTGAAAAAGCTATCGTTGTTTACATGCAAGTATAGTGCATGAGATGTGACTGAAATTTTGCTTTGAAGTGCTGGGCATCTATGTAAACTCGAAACCCCATACCTTGAGGCTGCACATTTATTGTAGCTGGGGATTTTAACGAAGCTAATCTGAAAACAAGGCTCCCTAAATTGCATCAGCATATCGAATGCGCGACCCGGGTTGGCAAAACCCTGGATCATTGTTATTCTGACTTCCGTGATGCATACAAAGCCCCCCCCCCCCCCCCCCCCGCCCTCCTTTTGGAAAATTTTACCATGACTCCATTATATTACTCCCAGCCTATAGACAGAAACTAAAATTGGAAACGCCCGTGCTCAGGTCTGTTCAACGCTGGTCTGACCAATCGGATTCCATGCTTCAAGATTGCGTCGAACACGTGGACTGGGAAATGTTCCGCATAGCGTCGGACAACAACAGAATACGCTGATTCAGTGAGCGAGTTTATTAGCAAGTGCATCGGTGATGTTGTACCTACAGCGACTATTAAAGCCTTCCCCAACAAGAAACCGTGGATTGATAGCAGCATTCGCGCAAAACTGAAAGCGCGAACCACGCCTTCTAATCAGGGAAAGGCGACCAGAAACATGACCGAATACAAACAGTGAAGCTATTCCCTCCGCAAGGCAATCAAACAAGCTAAGCGTCAGTATAGAGACAAAGTAGAGTCGCAATTCAACGGCTCAGAAACGAGGTATGTAGCAGAGTCTACAGTCAATAACAGACTACAAAAAGAAAACCAGCCCCGTCACGGACCACGATGTCTTGCTCCCAGACAAACTAAAGAACTTCTTTGCTCGCTTTGAGGACAATACAGTGCCACCGACACGGACCGCTACCAAAACCTGCAGGCTCTCCTTCACTGCAGCCAACGTGAGCAAAACATTTAAAGGTGTTAACCCTCGCAAGGCTGCTTGCCCAGACGGCATGCCTAGCCGCGTCATCAGAGCATGAGCAGACCAGCTGACTGGTGTGTTTACGATATATTCAATCAATCCTTATCCCAGTCTGCTGTTCCCACATGCATCAAGAGGGCCACCATTGTTCCTGTTCCCAAGAAAGCTAAGGTAACTGAGATAAATGATATCGCCCCGTCGCACTCACTTCCGTCATCATGAAGTGCTTTGAGAGACTAGTCAAGGACCATATAACCTCCACCCTACCTGACACCCTAGACCCACTCCAATTTACTTACCACCCCAATAGGTCCACAGATGATGCAATCACACTGCACACTGCCTTAACCCATCTGGACAAGAGAAATACATATATAAGAATGCTGTTCATCGACTACAACTCAGCATTTAACACCATAGTACCCTCCAAACTCATCATCAAGCTCGAGGCCCTGGGTCTCAACCCCGCTCTGTGCAATTGGGTCCTGGGCAGCCCCCAGGTGGTGAAGGTAGGAAACAACATCTCCACCCTGCTGATCCTCAAGACTGGGGCCCCACAAGGGTGCGTTCTCAGCCCTCTCCTGTGCTCCCTGTTCACCCATGACTGCGTGGCCATGCACACCTCCAACTCAATCATCAAGTTTGCAGACAACTCTACAGTGGTAGGCTTGGTTACTGAGAACAACGAGACAGCCTACAGGGAAGAGGTGAGGGCCCTTGGAGTGTGGTGTCAGGAAAATAACCTCACACTCAATGTCAACAAAACAAAGGAGATGATCTTGGACTTCAGGAAACAGCAGAGGGAGCAGCCCCATATCCACAACGACAGGACAGTGGTGGAGGGGACAAGGTGGAAAGTTTTAAGTTCCTCGGGGTACACATCACGGACAAACTGAAACGGTCCACCCACAGACAGCGTGGTGTAGAAGGCGCAGCAGCGCAGCAACCTCAGGAGGCTGAAGAAATTCGGCTTGTCACCAAAAACACTCACAAACCTTTACAGATGCACAATCGAGAGCATCCTGTCGGGCTGTATCACCGCCTGGTACGGCAACTGCTCCGCCCACAGCCGTAAGGCTCTCCAGAGGGTAGTGAGGTCTGCACAACGCATCACCGGGGGCAAACTACCTGCCCTCCAGGACATCTACACCACCTGATGTCACAGGAAGACCAAAAAGATCATCAAGAACACCATCACCCGAGCCACTGCCTGTTCACCCCGCTATCATCCAGAAGGTGAGTTCAGTACAGGTGCATCAAAGCAGGGACCGAGAGACTGAAAAACAGCTTCTATCTCAAGGCCATCAGACTGTTAAACAGCCATCGCTAACATTGAGTGGCTGCTGCCAACATATTGACTCATCTCTAGCCACTTTAATAATTAAACATTGGATGTAATAAATGTATCACTATCCACTTTAAACAATGCCACTTTATATAATGTTACCCTACATTACTCATCTATGTATATACTGTACTCTATACCATCTACTGCATCTTGCCTATGCCGTTTGGCCAACGCTAATCCATTCATTTTTATGTACATAGTCTTATTCATTCCTTTACACAAGGTAGTTGTTGTGAAATTGTTAGATTACTTGTTAGATATTACTGCATGCTTGGAACTAGAAGCACAAGCATTTCGCTACACTCGCATTAACTACTGCTAACCATGTGTATGTGACAAATGAAATTAGATTTTATCTTGATGTTATGACATGCATTATCTGAATTAGACCCACTGTCAGAGAAATTATATAGGAAGAGAGGCTGCAGATTCTTTCAAACAACAATTTTATAAGATTTGCAAAAATGAAGAAATCAATAACAACCACTCAATCGTTAGGAATGCCCAACGAACAGAGTTGTCTCTTTCCTCTTATAGAAAAAGTACAACCTATTTTGCTTAGCAGATATGTGGAAACATGTGCGGAAAACATAGTTTAAAAAGCGATTGGTTAGTCTGTGCAGATTAAGATAGGCCGAGGTTGATAGCCCGAGGGCTCAACCGTATAACTGTGTTTTGTCACAGTTCACATTATAACGTGCTCCTTTCTGCAAGCTTCCACACAGCTGACCTCCTGTAGATAGTAAACCCACGGGATGTTTCACATGCTGCGGTCGCACCTAAACGGATCTTAGCTATATGCCCAGTCTTATGACTAAGTCACACAAAGACAAGTTTGTACCAGGTTAGAAAAACCACTAGCATATAACAAGAGACTATTCGTTAAGAAGTAATACACGGGATAGCATGACTAATTATGCCATTTTACACGACACCACAGAATTATACTTATGGAGGACTGGCTTCTATAAAGGAACTTTGAACTTCAGAGTTCAAAGACATTCAAACTTGTGTGTACAGAGCAGCACCCAAATTAAAATAGAAATGTCTAACATTATAACTAGCATCCTTAACTAGTTTTGAAAAAGTTAATGCATTCTCCAATTAAAAATCAATCTCCCTAACTTCTGAATCATGCTTGTAATGTCAGTAGTAGGCTAGTAGACTACACACAGTGTCAAAGATTTTCAGCTGGCAGGCAGGTAGACATTGGAATAAGATTGAGGGCTTTGGATAGGTGCTTTGTTGCGTATATGTAGAACTGCAAAACAAATGGCGGAACATAAAATAACGTTATTAACCAGTTGCCATGCGTTTAAAATAATGGTTATGTTCCAGGAACAGTATAGATTACTTTCATTCTGTAACGCTCATCGTCGAAAGGAGTGGACCAAAGCGCAGCGTGGAAAGTGTTCATGATTTTTATTATCAAAAAAAAACTCAAACAAAATAACACCGCGAAAGCAAACAGTTCTGTCAGGTAAGACACTAAACAGAAAACAAGATAACACAAAAGGAAAATGACAACTTATGTGATCCCCAATCAGAGACAACGATCGACAGCTGCCTCTGATTGGGAACCACACACACACACACGGCCAAAAACAATGAAATAGAAAACATAGACTTTCCCACCCGAGTCACACCCTGACCTAACCAAACATAGAGAATAAAAAGGATCTCTAAGGTCAGGGCGTGACACATCACCGGTTTTGATTCGTTCTTTTCTGGTTTTCGGTTCTGTTCCAACCCCTCTTAAACATGAATCATTATAGCAAAATATTTACACAAATTACAGCTATTTTGGGAGTTATCCATTAAATGAAACCAATGACGTATAGACTGGACTGAATAACTCACAGAAGAGATGTTTCCCCCAACCCCACTTAAGCCGGGTCTCATTCTCGTTGAAACACTCATCTTTTCAAGATTTTAAGCACTCTAGTCATTCATGATGTGTCATTAACTTTGAGAGTAGGTGAAAAATATTTAATTCATGGCCCTTCTGTTGACATGCTTGACAGCAATTTAGTTGTACAAGGCTGACCTGATGTCACTCCACTAACTCTGTCACTCCACCCTCTGGACATATTCTTGACCCATTAGTCAAAGTAGTCAGGAGTAAAAAAAAAAATGCCAAAGAAGCATGGCCAGACATGGAAATTGGACTACTAAGCTCTTTTTATGTGGCAGCACTGACCGTTTATGAGGGGGGAAAGTAATCTGCTGAAACTGTAGTTTTTGTGGCAAATATCTTCATGTACCACTTCAATCAAATGTGGCACCAAGCTGTCCGTACTTGCTCTTAAACTCAACATGGCACCCAATGGATCTCTTTGTTAAGTAAATATGATGGAAACCCGGGGAGCAACTTTCACTGGGGACAGTGAAAGTTGCATTTTTGTCCCCTCCAGTTTTATCATTAGAATGTGATACCAAACGAGACAAGGTTGTGCTTTAGGACAATGTGGACTCCTCTGAATGGTTGGTTAGGATGTGTTAATCCGACTGGATTAAAAATATATATTATGTCCCCCCAACTTCTAAAACCAAAATTGCACCCCTGATGGAAACTATTACTTTCAGAAAGATTTGTACAGACCGTACCAGTCAAAAGTTCCGGACCTACTCATTTAAGGGGTTTTATAAATTTTTGCTATTTTCTACATTGTAGAATAATAGGGAAGTCATCAAAACTATGAAATAACACAAATGGAATCATCTAGTGACCAACAAAGTGTTAAACAAATCAAAATATAATTTATATTTGAAATTCTTCAAAGTAGCTACCCTTTGCCTTGATAGCTTTGCACACTCTTGGCATACTCTTGGCATTCTCTCAACCAGCTTCATGAGGTAGTCACCTGGAATGCATTTCAAGTTAATTTGTGGAATTTCTTTCCTTAATGTGTTTGAGTCAATCAGTTGTGTTGTGACAAGGTAGGGGTGGTATACAGAAGATAGACCTTTTTGGTAAAAGACCAAGTCCATATTATGGCAAGAACCGCTCAAATATGCAAAGAGAAATGACAGTCCATCATTATTTAAGACATGAAGGTCAGTCAGTCCAGAACATTTTCAAGAACTTTGAAAGTTTCTTCAATTTCAATCGCAAAAAAAACATGTTCATTAGAGTTCCCGGCTTCTGAAATTACAGCCCAAATAAATGCTCAGAGTTCAAGTAACAGACACATCTCAACATCAGCTGTTCAGAGGAGACTGTGTGAATCAGGGATTCATGGTCGAATTGCTGCAATGTAACCACTACTAAAGGACACCAATAAGAAGAAAATACTTGCTTGGGCCAAGAAACACAAGCAGTGGAAATCTGACGTTTGGTCTGATGTGTCCAAATTTGAGATTTTTGGTTCTAACCGCCGTGTCTTTGTGAGACGCAGAGTAGGTGAACGGATGATCTCTGCATGTGTGGTTCCCACCGTGAAGCATGGAGGAGGAGGTGTGATGGTGCTTTGCTGGTGACACTGACAGTGATTTATTTAGAATTCAAGGCACATTTAACCAGCATGGCTAACACAGCATTCTGCAGCAATACGCCATCTCATCTGGTTTGCGCTTAGTGGGACTATCATTTGTTTTTCAACAGGACAATGACCCAACAAAAATCCAGACTGTGTAAGGGCTATTTTACCAAGAAGGAGAGTGATGTAGTGCTCCATCAGATGACCTGGCCTCCACGATCATCCAACCTCAACCCAACTGAGATGGTTTGGGATGAGTTGGACCACAGAGTGAAGGAAAAGCAGCCAACAAGTGCTCAGCGTATGTGGGAACTCCTTCAAGACTGTTGGAAAATCGTTCCTCATGAAGTTGGTTGAGACTGCCAAGAGTATGCAAAGCTGCCATGGAGGCAAAGGGTGGCTACTTCGAAGAATCTAAAGTATATTTGTATTTGTTTAACACTTTTTTGGTTACTACATGTTTCCATATGTCTTATTTAATAGTTTTGATGTCTTCACTCTTCTATAATGTCGAAAATAGTAAAAATAAAGAAAAACCCTTGAATGATTAGGTGTGTCCCAACCTTTGACTGGTACTGTACATTAACATGACATTTTAGTCATGCCTGCAGACTGAGCTCTTTCAGTAAGAGTAACTGCTTGAATACACTGTCATTTGACTGCTTCTGGACAATTACTCAGTCAAATTGTAGTTTCTGAAAATGAATAGGTAGGATTCATTAGAATACTAGTTTATTAAGTAATTGTATATATGTTGACGTTGTGGGACGAGACGCTTAGCATAGTTCTTCAGCTGTCAGGTTTGGCAAAATAACAAATGCAGTCCTTTCACATGCAGGATACATGTATATAAAATACAATGAATGGGCCTAATACATTTTGATTAACAGTGCATGTGGCCTCTCAAGGAAGCTAATTTCTAAGCTGACAAAGTATCCCTCACCCTGTAGAGAAACAGCAGACATGTCTTCTTAACTGTCCTACACCAACCAGGATAATTTCCCTCTTCAAATAGAATGTCAAAGCGGATTTTGAGATCCTTATTGCTTTCTACAATAATAATCGCCTTGATTTTTTTATTTTTTATTTAACTATAATAAATATCATTAAACAGTTTATGGACAGGTGCATAGCTATGCGTCTTGTGTTCTTTGCCTCTTTAAAGTAAATGTGAAACAGAATGTTGAACAAGTTGGTTGAAATCACACAAATAATGTATGACTGACTGTGTGATCTACCCCACCTAATGCCACTTCATTTTCTCTGTCTTTTCTTTCAGGTAAGTCAGTGCTTCTAACAACCTTTAAGGCGAAGACAGTGAGGAATGGCTTTGCTGTCGTTTAGGGGCTGAGGCCTCTCTAAAGCTCTCAATGGCTTCCTATCCATCAAAAGGTGAATGTTGGGATTGAGTGCGTTAACGGCGTAACACACGTACTGACACACGCTTCCTGATTGAAATCTCAGGCTCCTCTCTGTAAAGAGCCAATATTTCCTATGTGTGACAACAGTTGTACTTGTGTATCGGCCATCGACGGGGTTGGAGAGCAGATATAATCACAGAATTATTCCCCCTCCATGATGTCACACACCAACACAATACACCGACTTGATTAGCATTATTCACTCCTTAATGGGTTTGTTCTTGTATATCTGTGTATGCCTACAGTGGCATGCTTATGGCAATAGCAGAATCAGGAAGGATGTGAGGGATGTAGGCCCACATCTGGTGTGATTGCACTTGTGTTTGTGTGCAGTGTATTCGGAAAGTATTCAGGCCCCTTGACTTTTTCCTCATTTTGTTATGTTACAGCCTTATTCTACAATGGATTAAATTTAAAAAATCCTCATCAATCTGCACATAATACAGAAATACCTTATTTACATAAGCATTCAGACCCTTTGCTATGAGACTCGAAATTGAGCTCCGTTGATCATCCTTGAGATGTTTCTACAACTTGATTGGAGTCCACCTGTGGTAAATTCAATTGACTGGACATGATTTGGAAAGGCACACACCTGTCTATATAAGGTCCCACAGTTGACAGTGCATGTCAGAGCAAAACCCAAGCCATGAGGTCTAAGGAGTTGTCCGTAGAGCTCCGAGACAGGATTGTGTCAAGGCACAGATCTGGGGAAGGGCACCGAAATATTTCTGCAGCATTGAAGGTCCCCAAGAACATAGTGGCCTCCATCATTCTTAAATGGAAGAAGATTGGAACCACCAAGACTCTTCCTAGAGCTGGCCGCCCGGCCAAACTGAGCAATCGGGGGAAAAGGGCCTTTCAGGGAAGTGACCAATAACCCGATGGACATTCTGACAGAGCTATAGAGTTCCTCTGTGGAGATGGGAGAATCTTCCAGAAGGACAACCATCTTGGCAGCACTCCACCGATCAGGCCTTTATGGTAGTGTGGGCAGACAGAAGCTACTTCTCAGTGAAAGGCACATGACAGTCCGCTTGGAGTTTGCCAAAAGGCACCTAAACAAGATTCTCTGGTCTGATGAAACCAAGATTTAACTTTTTGGCCTGAATGCCAAGCGTCATGTCTGGAGAAAACCTGGCATAACCCCTACGAAGAATCATGGTTGTGGCAGCAACATGCTGTGGGAATGTTTTTCAGCGGCACGGACTGGGAGACTAACCAGGATCGAAGGAAAGATAAATGAAGCAAAGTACAGAGAGCTCCTTGATAACAACCTGCTACAGAGCTCTCAGGACCTCAGACTGGGGCGAAGGTTCACCTTCCAGAATGACAACGACCACACAGCCAAGACAACGCTGGAGTGCCATCGGGACAAGTCTCGGAATATGCTTGAATGGCTGTGTGCTTATTTTTTTATGAATTTTCAAAACCAGTTTTTGCTTTGTCATTATGGGATATTGTGTGTAGATTGATGAGGGAAAGAAACACTTTCCGTTTTAGAATAAGGATATAACGTGACAGTGTGAAAATTGAAGGGGTCTGTATACAACCCGAATACACTGCGTATGATAACCAGTTGTTCATTGGTTGTATGGAGGTGTGCTTTTTTATTAAGTTAACTGCACTTCTGTTTTCATGATGGCCCTATAAGTCACAGGCTATGTTGCGAGCTATAGTGGTTAGGTTCATGTTTAATACAGAGGCCCTAGGGCTGAAACACAGAAGCCCCAATGGGCGCTGTGCTTGTGAATGTATGAAGGCCCTATGGCAATATACCAGGTTGGATCTATGCTGATTGTGCTGGTGTTTGATAGCCTCATAGCCCACTCACTGTGCTTTGAGACTCCTGTGTGTGTGTGTGTGTGTGTGTGCGTGTGTGTGTGTGTGTTTGTGCGTACGTACATTACAGCCCTAGAGTAGGATCACTGGCCCCATAACTCACCCTGTGAATAGTGAGCTGTAGTTGCTGTTGGGTTGTTCTCTCCCTGTGATGCATTGTGGGTGTAGCAGGGAAGCATTCTGGCTGAATAACGTAGATAAACAGTTAGAGACGGACTACCGCTAGTCTTATCTGTACCCTTGAGGATCGTGTTCATCTTGTGTTTTAAACGCTTCTTCAATTCTTCTTCTTTCTTTTGAACGTATCAAGGTATGTTCCCACTCCATCTCCTCTCCTATTAAGTAAATGCAGAATACAGCCTTCATATTTCAATGAATCACTCTCAATGGTACTCAGAGGGTTAACCAATGGTCAATGAAGGCCTGTAGATTTGTCTGTATAAATAGAACATGGCAAACACACCATGCATTGGTTATCATTAGTCATGCAGTGGTTTGAATATCTAAATGCTTCTGTCTGAATTCCTTGGATTTTCAGCAGAAAACAACTCCGCAAAATAGAATAGCTAATAAAATTGATAATGCCTGGAAAGGCAGTTCTGCTATCACTACCCCTCTGGCTAAAATGGGCAGGTCATGAGCTGAGCAAACTGTTCTGAAAATTGTTGATTCCTCTGAGAAATATAAGGCCTTTCATAACCTCCTTGCAAGAACCATCGATTAGAAATGCAGGTTTAGATGCTGAAATCCCATCTGATAAATAAATAGTACAATCATACCAGAATTTCAGAAAGACTCCCCCAAGCTATATCAAACAGATCAGAGTCTAAAATGTAGATGGCTCTGTTTGATTTAACTGGAGGTAGGTAGTGTAAGGTCCATGTGTACATTTGGAAAGATGTGATGGGTCTGCAAGTGATGATTAAAACTAGTCATTCTGTATCCAGTGGAAATAATTACTCTCAATGGAAACTCAGAGCAGCCCCTTGCTCAGTGCCAAGTGCACACAGTTGATTACGTTCAGCTGTGAGTGTCTCGGAGTTCCGTGCATCACCAAGCATTGAAAATGACTCCTCCAGCGACTGAGATCATTCCTGTCAGGGAATTATAAATATATGCTACACGACTCTACTGATGTCCTATAGCCTCAGTTCCAAAGGCAAGCTAAATTATTTTCCTCTTGAATAGCCTATCCATGTAGAGTTTCATAACATTCTGACAAATAATAATGTTTAGTCCGATTTTACATTTAAATCAGGTATCTTGAAGAATGATGATTACCTTGTGAAATAATATGCATTCTAATGAATTTTGACCTTATGACATCTGTTGAATGGAATTGAATTGATCGAAGATGGAATATGTCCAGATACTTTCCAGTGGATTCGTCTCAGGCCAAAATGAAAGCAGATCACCCTTGATAGTAGTTAGCCCTTTTTGAAGTGGTGGCTAACTGACAGGTCCTGCTGCATCCCGGGGCTGTATTCGGTATTCTGAATGTTACCAGCTATAGGAGGACATCCTGTGTTGACGGACAGACTCTTTCTATATGTCGTTATCAATAAAACCTCAAAATAGCCTTTGATTTGGCTGCTGGGGGCAAGCAGATACCCATCTCTGCTAACACCATTGACAACTATGTGCCATGTTCAAGGGATTGTTTAATAAATGTTATAACTATTTAGTTTTAATATCATTAACACCTTGAAGAGCATAGTCAGAACAAGACATTTTCGATTATTCCACATTTAGCTCTATCATCAGAGTTATACAGTAATCAGTAAACATCAATTGATCATGTCTTTTCAGATACGTCGAGGTAGCCAGATCCATTTGGCATTTAGCTAGCTAGCTGGCTAAGCAAACAACATGTCTTGTTTAGCTTGCTTCATCCGAGATAAGGCTTTTGGAAAGAGCTTGACGTCGTCCTGGTTAAGTTGTCAGTCGGACTACTGTCATCACCACTTCAGATGGCAAGGAAATCAAACCATCGTTTATCCCCAGAAAGTTAGCTCCTTAACTAGCCATATTGACGTAATCTGTTATTAGCTAGCTAGACAATTTGACGTGGTCCATCAATCAATGTAGCCTATCATGTATGTCAGTCGTGATCACACACTATTTAAAAACAATGTTGAAAAGGGGATAATCTTAGCTAACTTCTCTTGATAGGCTTACATTGGTTGGAGAAAAGTACATTTGGTTTACTTATCACTGTTTAAACAACTGTACAAAGTTTCTAATAATCGCATATGCGATCACTTTTGATAATGGTGTTTTCCCGCTGATGTAACATTTGTGCTTATAGCCTACTGTTGTGTATGCATTTCTGCTCTTTTAATGTGAAGAAATAGCCTAATAGTTTATCAGATTTTATGCTATATTATCTGATCTGTTGCGTCAGCCTCATTGCGTAAAAACGTTGTTTAAAAAAATAATCCTAATGGTTGTATTCATTTGGGATCTATCACATTCCACAACTGTCTCAGACTATGTTTGGAATATTTATTTATTGCACAGAATAGAATAAGTCAATTTTCCTATGATGGATAGTAAATTGACATAGGCTAGTGCTTTTGTTGTTCGTTAGACCTACTCATCTTGTTGGCTGACGAACAGTATATTTGGACAGTTCTTCCGATATCTTCAATGGCTGTCTTCACTTGTAGCCGGTGAGAAAGATCCGATCACGTGATGAAGAGCCATGTAAGTGAGAGGTGCTTTGGAGCAGCAGCACTAAGGGAGAAGGGAACAGCGGCCACTGGCCACAAAATGCATTGATGTTTTATTACGGCCACACAAAGGGGATGCCGCCGGGAAATTCAAGGCATTATCAAGTGCTTGTCAAATTGTGAGTAAGAGACCGATGAAGAGTGTACAACCTGCGCAAAAAAAAAACAAAGCTGAGCTCATGCCTTTGCAAGCAACTTTTTTCAAATCATCATTAGTCGCACCATGCGGCCTTACAATGTATTAAAAATCTAAACATATAGTCCAACATTTGTAGAACAACTACATTTACATTAATAAATCTAAATTAAGCATATAGGAGTACCTATTTTTTTGTTAAACCGTTCAAAACAGGATAGCCGCATGTGGGCACTCCCTTAAATCGTTTGGAGAAAATATCCTTTCATTCAGCTTTGTTCAATTGAATTCTTCATACTATAAAATAATATAAAATAATGCCACGGAATTCTAAGCAAATCTTGTCTGCTAAATGAACTAGTGTAGTCTACAGCCATATGGCCTAGCCAGATCAGGGACAACTCAGAGTATGCTATTCTGTTCTTCTGAAATAGACTACATTTTCTTCATATCATGTTTCTTTAGACCTGTCTAAAATAAATAATGGTTTTATTGTGAAGGTGTAGGCTATATTACATGGACTTTTTAAAATGTAGATGTTCCAAAGGTCTGCATCAGTGGCTTGTAGTGTGGAAGCCAGGAGATGCTAAATGTGTTTATGTTAATCAACGGTCAATTACCTTGAGACCAACAGTTATTTGCTAGAATTTTGTGACTGCCATTGCCCTAAGCATCACATCAATTAGACAGAGTGAATGTAGACTGACTGGGAATCATTCATGAATCTGGTCGGGATATATGATCTTATATGAGGCACGGTCTAGGGCTCTCTGAGGACCTGTTTATCAGACAGGTCTGAGGGGATCTCATGGCACTCTGGCTTATCATGGCACTGATGGAGAAAGAGAGGGAGAGTTCTCACAAAGCCAGAACGGCCAGGCCCAGAGAGCAGAGAGTAAAGTGGCAGCTCTGGGTCAGCCTGGCTCCGATGACGGACGCACCTTATCAGCTTTTCCTCAATAGCCACTACATCAGTTTAGACAGCCCTCTGAAAGAACACTTTCATTGTTGTGAGGAAGAGCCTCTACATGGGCTTTGTCAGAAAATATGAAATAATATTAACCAGACAGATTCAGCGAGGGGAACACTGAACTTCAATGGGCTGAGAAATTCTTGAGATGACAGACAGGGAATGACAGCAACATTATAACTGTGTGTGTCCCATTTTTTCACTATGAGAAACACTATTATATTTTGATTGCAAAAAGCCTTGCAGATGGGATGATACAAAAAAAAAAATATCCATTGAAGTGTGTGTGTGTGTGTGTGTGTGTGTGTGTGTGTGTGTGTGTGTGTGTGTGTGTGTGTGTGTGTGTGTGTGTGTGTGTGTGTGTGTGTGTGTGTGTGTGTGTGTGTGTGTGTGTGTGTGTGTGTGTGTGTGTGTGTGTGTGTGTGTGTGTGTGTGTGCACGCACGCACGCGCAAGGGGATTAATCCTGCTAATAAAGGCAAATAATGTGTGATGTTTGGGTAAAAATTACAGCAGTGTTGAATCAGATGATCAATTAAAGTGTGAAAATAGACATTATCTCTTTGCCCAAAGACAGTCAAGGCCTAATCTGTGAAGCAGGTATTAAAATGACGCTATGCTTGTTATGTGTGCCATGACACATACACCTTTGCATGCTGAGCTTCCCAAGGGAAAAGTGGGACAAAAATCTGTCAATCAAGAGTGTTTCTAAAGAAGAGACGCTCGTTTCTTTTTATCTATGGAGCTCTAAGGGGCATGAAACACAGATGTCGTCTGACACCTCGAAATCTAAGGTACACTTAGAAGTGTACCTTAGAAGAGAGAGATAAAGGTATAAAGAACAAAACTGATGAGATAAAAAGTCTAGTGTGTCAGGAAAAGGTTACTGTCATGCTTTGTTATCTGGACATCACCAGAAGCAGAATATAGCTTGTTACACTAGACACACTCTCTGTTCTCCCAGAGTCAACATGTACTGTCATGTTTCACTGTTCTCATCCACCCAGATAGGAACATTAGTGTTCGGACAGAAAACTCCCTGAAATCCACCATGATTCCCTTTCTCCGACTGTAAATATGGCTGATGCCAGTAAACCTGTTACGCTCCCTCACAGCAACAAACAATACCCTTACATTATTAACAGGTCTTAAGGCTCATGCTCAGCAGTAGAAATAAAATCTCATAGAAGTTCATCCATTATTATTATTAAAACCCTCCAAAGAGACACGTGACGGAGTTTATGATATCAATTTGTGGTGTTTTGCTCAAGGGCACGTGGAATATTGCGGATCCAGAAAACTCTCTCTGGTATTTTGAGTTTGATGGTAATTCCAAAGCCACTGTATCATTCATAATAGTCACCGGTAATGGCTATGACAGTGAGCTGGTACTCAAAATAGAAGAGGCTGTGATATGACTGCTGAAGCACAGGTGACATTCTTCTTGTGACTTGATTGGTACACTCCTACAATGCCCTCTAGAACCTGTAATACAGAATAGCCTAAATGGAGCCACGTCCAAAAAGTAGAGGTGATAGATTGTTTCCTGTAATGGATGCTTTGAAGTAATATCAGACCGGTGCAAAGATTTTGCTCAGACTATTTTGGGCTGCTGTGTGGCTCCAAGATTAAGACGTCTGGATGAAATGCTTTGTGTGTGTGTGTGTGACCTGCCTCACTATAAGATGACTTGTGTGTCTCTTCTCTCTCAATAGGATGTGATTAGTGGGATGGCCGGACGAGAGGTACCATTTCACTGACAGCTGAACAGAGAAACCATGGTTTATTAGGGGACTGTCAGTCTGTCTTTTCTATATAATACAATGTGCCCCCTTAAGAGTGAACAGGCTTTGAACAGTTGGCACTTTGGCTTGGACATTGACTTATTTCCACTTGCTGTTCAGAATCTCTACGATTAATCAACATGAGTTACAGTATGCCTTTATTAATGTAAATCTTCTCTTTACTATGAGATCAATCATCTTGAAGGTTTATTTCATTTGTAATAATGAAAACCCTTATTAAAACCATAGAGGGACTTTTCATAATACAAACTGCTCAGTGCTCCTGGCCTCCGGTGCGTCTCTTCGGCCCAGGTTATCCTGCGCCAGCTCTACGCACGGTATTCCCAGTTCGCCAGGACAACCCAGTGCGGCCTGTTCCAGCTTCCCACACTTGCAAGGCTACGGGGGGTATCCAGCCAGGACGAGTTGTGCTAGCTCTGCAGTCCAGACCTCCAGTGCACCTCCACGGTCCAGTGTGTCCTGCGCTGGCTCTACGCACTATGCCTCCAGTGCACCATCATAGCCCAGTGCGTCCTGTGCCAGCTCTCCACACTCACCGAGCTAGAGTGGGTATCCAGCCAGGACGTGTTGTGGCAGCTCCACTCACTAGGCTGCCAGTATGTCTCCTCCGTCCGGTGAGACCTGTTCCGGCTCCACGTTTGAAGCCTCCAGTGATGATCCATGGCCTGAAACTCCCAGTGATGGTCCATGGCACGAAGCCTCCAGTGATGATCCATGGCACGAAGCCTCCAGCGTTGAACCCCGGTCCGGAGCCTCCGGCGTTGAACCCCGGTCCGGAGCCTCCGGCGTTGAACCCCGGTCCGGAGCCTCCGGCGTTGAACCCTGGTCCGGAGCCTCCGGAGTTGAACCCCGGTCCGGAGCCTCCGGCGTTGAACCCCGGTCCGGAGCCTCCGGCGTTGAACCCCGGTCCGGAGCCTCCGGCGTTGAACCCCGGTCCGGAGCCTCCGGCGTTGAACCCCGGTCCGGAGCCTCCGGCGTTGAACCCCGGTCCGGAGCCTCCGGCGACGGTCCCCGGTCCGGAGCCTGCGGCGATGATCTGCGGCCCGGTTCCGCCGGCGATGATCTGCAGCCCAGTTCCTCCAGTGAAGGTCCATGCACCAAATCCACCACCAAGAGCGAAGGGATCTGCGGGCGGAGGGGGGTATACATCCCGCACCGGAGTTGCCCACCCGGACCCTCCCCTTTAGAGTCAGGTTTTGCGTCCCCACCTTTGGGGTGGGGGGGGTACTGTCACGCCCTGGCCATAGAGGCTTTTATACTCTATTTTAGTTAAGCCAGGGTGTGACTAGGGTGGGCATTCTAGTTTCTTTATTTCTATGTTTTCTATTTCTTTGTTTTTTTGCCGAGATTGGTTCCCAATCAGAGGCAGCTGGTTATCGTTGTCTCTGTTTTATTTATTTTTTTAGTTTTGAATTTTACCCCTTTTTCTCCCCATTTTCGTGGTATCCAATTGTTGTAGTAGCTACTATCTTGTCTCATCGCTACAACTCCCGTACGGGCTCGGGAGAGACGAAGGTTGAAAGTCATGCCTCCTCCGATACACAACCCAACCAAGCCGCACTGCTTCTTAACCTGTTGCGTCGACCAAACCCGGATCCGGGATTCTATTTACAGACCTAAGCTCATTACCATAACGCAACGTTAACTATTCATGAAAATCGCAAATGAAATGAAATAAATATGCCATCTCTCAAGCTTAGCCTTTTGTAAACAACACTGTCATCTCAGATTTTCAAAATATGCTTCTCAACCATAGGAAAACAATCATTTGTGTAAAAGTGGCTAGCTAGCGTAGCATTTAGCGTTAGCATTAGCGTTAGGATCCAGCACCCAAGATTTCAACAAAAACATAAAAGCCTTCAAATAAAATAATTTACCTTTGAAGAACTTCGGATGTTTTCAATGAGGAGACTCTCAGTTAGATAGCAGATGCTCAGTTTTTCCCAAAAAGATTCTTTGTGTATTAGAAATAGCTCCGTTTTGCACATCACATTTGGCTACCAAAAAAAAAAACGAAAATTCAGTCCTCAAAACGCGAACTTTTTTCCAAATTAACTCTGAACTGAAAACATGGCAAACGTTGTTTAGAATCAATCCTCAAGGTGTTTTTCACATATCTCTTCAATGATATATCGTTCGTGGAAGCATGGTTTCTCCCCTCAATCAAATGGAAAAGTACAAGCAGCTGGCGTTTGCGCACCGAATTCCACGCAGGACACCAGGCGGACACTTGGAAAATGTAGTCTCTTATGGTCAATCTTCCAAGGATATGCCTACAAATACGTCACAATGCTGTAAACACCTTGGGAAAACGACAGAAAGTGTAGGCTCATTCCTTGCGCAATCACAGCCATATAAGGAGACAATGGAAAACAGAGCTTCAGAGATTCTGCTCATTTCCTGCTTGACGCATCATCTTGGTTTCGCCTGTAGAATGTGTTCTGGGGCACTTACAGACAATATCTTTGCAGATTCTGAAACTTCGGAGTGTTTTCTTTCAAAAACTGTCAAGAATATGCATAGTCGAGCATCTTTTCGTGACAAAATATCGCGCTTAAAACGGGAATGTTTTTTATCCAAAAATGAAATAGCGCCCCTAGAGATCCAACAGGTTAACACAGCACGCATCCAACCCGGAAGCCAGCCGCACCAATGCGCCGGAGGAAACACCGTGCACCTGGCCACCTTGGTTAGCGCACACTGCGCCCAGCCCGCCACAGGAGTCGCTGGTGCGCGATGAGGCAAGGACACCCCTACCGACCAAACCCTCCCTAAACCGGGCGACGCTAGGCGCAATAGCGCCTCTTCAATCTCAGGAGGCTGAAGAAATTTGGCTTGTCACCTAAAACCCTCAAACTTTTACAGATCCATAATTGAGAGCATCATGTCGGGCTGCATCACCGCCTGGTATGGCAACTGCACTGCCCATAACCGCAGGGCTCTCCAAAGGGTGGTGTGGTCTGCACAACGCATCACCGTGGGCAAACTACCTGCCCTCCAGGACACTTAACAGCACCCGATGTCAAAGGAAGGTAGAAAAGATAATCAAGGACAACAACCCCACTACCATCCAGAAGACGAGGTCAGTACAGGTGCACCAAAGCTGGGACCGAGAAGCTATTTTTCAGTCTCTATCTCAAAGCAATCAGACTATTAAACACCCATCACTAACACAGTGAGGCTGCTGCCTACATACAGACTTGAAATCATTGGCCACTTTAGTAAATGGATCACTAGTCACATTAAACAATGCCACTTTAATAATGTTTACGTATCTTGCATTACTCATCTCATAAGTATATACTGTATTTTATACCATGTATTGCATCTTATCTATGCCGCTCGTCATTGCTCATCCATATATTTAAATGTATATATTCTTATTCCATTCCTTACTTAGATTTGTGTGTATAGGTAGTTGTTGTGGAATTCTTAGATTACTTGTTAGATATTGCTGCACTGTCGGAACTAGAAGCACAAGCATTTTGCTACACTCACAATAACATCTGCTAACTACAGTATATGTATGTAACCCATAAAATTTGATTTGATTTGAACCCTCTTAGAAAGGGGTCATTATGGAGGTAACACGGAAGTGGATTTTTTACATTTTTATAAGGGCTCGGTAAATACCAGTCATAACCTGATTTGATGAAACATAAACAATAATTGGACCATGTTGTAATATGGGGTCAGGGTCACTCTGGACTGGCCGGTGCGTGGTAGAGAAAATATCTCTAGAGTTCGAAAAGTACACTCAAAACCATGAAAAGAAATAACCCAAGGAGGCTGAGATGCAAAAATAATGTAATACATTTAATCCATGCTTGAAAGAATAGCTCAAGTGAAAGTGCAAGGTGCTATATAAAAATATAATAGACAAGGAACGCACACGTTTCGGCCTTATGCCTTCATCAGTGCTGTACAAGCAAAGTAAGAAGACATGTACTTAAGAAGACACACCTGCTGTGAGTAACAGGCGCAACAGGTGCAGGCAGATGGTTGATTAGAGACTGGCGAATCGGGAATCGATATTAACAAGGAATATATAGAAGAGCATTAAAAATGGACAATTCAAATGTCAAATACAATTGTAAAGAGACAACAGTCTGGGCTACATAACAATATCAGAAGCAATAGATATGAAATACTCAAGTAGGCTGAAAAGGTCAGAGAGTGGGGGGAGGGGAGATAGAAAATAAAACATGTAATATCAAGCATTGTCTAATCTCTTCTGAGTCTTATTTGATAGGAGTTCAATCACTAAGTTTTCATTTCAAGTGTGTGGTCTATAAAAATAAGTGTGTATACGGCAGATTTCCTCCTCTTCGTCTATAATTATTTAAAAAAAATTGACATGTTTGTACTCAAAACATCACCAACCGAACTACCTTTCAATCTAGACAAGTTTTTTTTTTTTTTGTAAAAAAACTGCCCGAAATGAGAGTTTCTCTCCTCCTGTCTCTGTGTCCCCCCCCCCCCCCCCTTGAAATCCCATTAATGCAGGAAGATAATGACCTGTGAAGTCATGCGGAACCCCCATTTTATGAAACTGTGCAATGTAGCATGACACAACTATTACTATGCAATATCAAAGAAAAGAAGAAAAACATAATTGTCAGTCTCACTAAAAATATACAAGCCCTCAAATTTACTAGGCAAAGTAACAGGGATCATTTAGCCTGCCTGGGATGCAGACCTGACTTTAAGACTTCAATAAAACCTCATGGAGCACGAATGATAGCTAGGGCCCTGCCAGTGTCTGAGTAATCACCTCGTTCCACTTGTGTGAATATTCTGCAGGTTGTCTGGCAGACATTATTAACCTAGCTTGTGTTCGAAGATGAGCCCCTTTTCTCTGCATTCTGAAAGCGTCTTCCTGACGATAAAGAAAGCCAGTATATTTCTTCATGAAATTTAAACACTTGTGTTAAAGGGGTTTCAAACACAATATAGATTGGGTTTGATGTATGCAACATGCTCAGGGTGTTAATGATACCACCTGGCAAAACAAAAGGATTATGTCATCATGGTCACCAATGTTCAATACAGACTAACCTTGTATAAAAAAATATGCTGACGTTATTTCAAAGGTACAAATGTATCTTCAACATTATATCCACTATATATAACAAAAACAACAGGCTGGGCAGCACTTCCTACTGGCCTGCTCTATCTACAGCTATCCATTTGGTCTCCCAGTCCTGTGTGACACAGGTCTGACCTTCGAGCTTTTTATGTCTCTATTTTGGTTTGGTCAGGGTGTGATTTGGGTGGGCATTCTATGTTTTATTTTCTATGTTTATGTATTTCTTTGTTTTGGCCGGGTATGGTTCTCAATCAGGGACAGCTGTCATTCGTTGTCCATGATTGGGAATCATACTTAGGTAGCCTTTTCCCTTTGTTATTTGTGGGAAGTTGACTTGTGTTAGTGGCACTTTGCACTCGTAAGCTTCGTGGTAGTTCATTTTGTTTCTTGTTTTGTTGGCGTCATTCCAAAATAAAATAAAATGTACACTCATCACGCTGCTGGCCTACTTCCTTCGACGGCCTTGACAGAACTTCCCACCACAAAAGGACCAAGCAGCGTGGTAAGGGGGACTCATGGACTTGGGAGGAAATCCTGGATGGTAAGGGACCCTGGAGGCAGGCTGGGGAATATCGGCGTCCTAAGGAGGAGCTGGAGGCAGCAAAGACGGAACGGCGGCGATATGAGGAGGCAATTCAGCGAAGCAGGCACGAGAGGCAGCCCCAAAACACTGGGAGATTGGCAGAGTCAGGTTATAGACCTGAGCCAATTTCCCGTGCTTACCGTGTGGAGAGAGTGACTAGTCAGGCACCAGGTTATGCGGCTCTGCGCCGTGTGTCTCCAGTGCGCTCTCATAGCCCGGTGCGCTCTCTGCAAGCTCCCCGCAGTTGCCATGCTAGAGTTGGCATTCAGCCAGGAGGGATTGTGCCGGCTCAGCGCTCCTGGTCTCCGATGCGTCTCTTCGGCCTAGGTTATCCTGCGCCAGCTCTATGCACGGTATTCCCAGTTCGCCAGGAGAACCCAGAGCGCCCTGTTCCAGCTCCCCGCACGTGCCGGGCTAAAGTGGCCATGCAGCCAAAAGTAGAGGTGCAAGTGCTAAGCACCAGAGCTCCAGTGCTCCCCCACAGCCCGGTTCGACCTGTGACTGCCCTCTGGAGGTGCCAGGCTAGAGTGGGCATTCAGCCTGGAGGAGTGGTGCCAAGGCTACGCACCAGATCTCCAGTGCTCCCCCACAGCCCGGTTCATCCTGTGCCTCCTCCACGGACCAGGCCTCCAGTAGGTCTCCCCAGCCTGGTTCATCCCGTGCCTCCTCCACGGACCAGGCCTCCAGTAGGTCTCGAGGGTGCTCAATCCGGGGCCCGCAGCGAGGGTGCCCAGTCTGGGGCCCGCAGCGAGGGTGCCCAGTCTGGGGCCCGCAGCGAGGGTGCCCAGTCTGGGGCCCGCAGCGAGGGTGCCCAGTCTGGGGCCCGCAGCGAGGGTGCCCAGTCTGGGGCCCGCAGCGAGGGTGCCCAGTCTGGGGCCCGCAGCGAGGGTGCCCAGTCTGGGGCCCGCAGCGAGGGTGCCCAGTCCGGGGCCCGCAGCGAGAGGGTGCCCAGTCCGGGGTCAGCGACAGGGGTCCCCGCACCAGGGGCGGTACCAAAGTGGGGTGAGCCAGAGGTGGAGCGGGGTCTATGTCCCGCACCAGAGCCGCCGGCGCAGAGATGCCCACCCAGACCCTCCAATTGGTTCAGGTTTTGTGGCCGGAGTCCGCACCTTTGGGGGGGGTATTGTCACGCCCTGACCTTAGAGCTTTTTGTCTCTTATGGTTTGGTCAGGATGTGATTTGGGTGGGCATTCTA
Organism: Oncorhynchus clarkii lewisi; assembly: GCF_045791955.1. Taxonomy (NCBI): domain Eukaryota; kingdom Metazoa; phylum Chordata; class Actinopteri; order Salmoniformes; family Salmonidae; genus Oncorhynchus; species Oncorhynchus clarkii. The sequence goes on from NC_092170.1 coordinate 9,834,091, forward strand.
TTTTCTATGTTTTTGTATTTCTTTGTTTTGGCCGGGTATGGTTCTCAATCAGGGACAGCTGTCATTCGTTGTCCATGATTGGGAATCATACTTAGGTAGCCTTTTCCCTTTGTTATTTGTGGGAAGTTGACTTGTGTTAGTGGTACTTTGCACTCGTAAGCTTCGTGGTTGTTCATTTTGTTTCTTGTTTTGTTGGCGTCATTCCAAAATAAAATAAAATAAAATGTACGCTCACCACGCTGCACTTTGGTCTACTTCCGGCCGTGACACCCTGCTTAAGCTTTGATATTTGTCACTGACTACTAACAATGTGCTATCGTGAGAATGACTATTAAAAAGGTTTCTTAATAACTAAATAGATTAGTTAAACATTGTTTGTTTGAGCTACAGACGTCTGTGGTTGTACCATTGGATTAATCTATACTGAACAAAAATATATACGCAACATGCAATAATTTCAACGATTTTACTGAGTTACAGTTCATATAAGGAAATTAGTCAATTCAAATAAATTCAATAGGCCCTAATCTATGGATTTCACATGACTGGGCAGGGGTGAAGCCATGGGTGGGTTTGGGAGGGCATAGGCCCACCCACTGGGGAGCCAGGCCCAGCCAATCAGAATGCCCCCTCAGACGATCTCACAGGTGAAGAAGTCGGCGGTGGAGGTCCTGGACTAGTGTGGTTGTGAGGCCGGTTGGACCTACTGCCAAATTCCCTAAAACTATGTCAGAGGCAGCTTATGGTGGATAAATTAACATTCAATTATCTGGCATTCCTGTATGACAGCATTGCACATTTTAAAGTGGCCTTTTATTGTCCCCAGCACAAACTGCACCTGTATAATGATCATGCTGTTTAATCAGCTTCTTGATATGCCACACCTGTCAGGCGGATTGATTATATTGGAAAAAGAGAAATGCTCACTAACAGGGATGTAAACAAATTTGTGCACAACATTTTAGAGAATATTTCTGGGATTTTTTTTCAGCTCATGAAACATTGGCCCAACACTTTACATGTTGTGTTTATATTTTTGTTCAGTGTGTTTCTTCTGCATCTGTATATGCCAACATTAGTTGTGATTAACGGGGGCTGAGCTAGAGCAGTGTTTGTGAGACAGATGGTTTGCGCTACAAACTACTAAAAGCTATCTATGAAAAGCTGAGACTCACAAATACTCACTAGTAACATGTAGCCTAGCAGTCCCGAGCGTTGGGCCAGTATTTGAAAGGTTGCTGGTTCGGATCCCCGAGCAGAGTAAGGAACTTAACCCTAATTGCTCCTGTAAATCGTTCTGGATAAGAGCGTCTGCTAAATTCAAAATATATACAAAAAGCTTGGACACACCTACTCATTTAAGGATTTTCTTTGAAGAATAATAGTGAAGACATCAAAAGTCTGAAATAACACATATGGAATAATGTAATAACCAATAGAGATACTTCAAAGTAGCCACCCTTTGCCTTGATGACAGCTTTGCACATTCTTGGCATTCTCTCAACCAGCTTCAGGAGGTAGACATCTGGAACGCATTTCAAATATCAGGTGTGCCTTTATTTTTTTCCTTAATGCTTTTGAACCAATCATTAAGGAATTTATTTCCTTAATGCTTTTGAACCAATCATTTGTGCTGTGACAAGGTAGGGGTGGTATACAGAAGATAGCCCTATTTGGTAAAAGACCAAGTCCATATTATGGCAAAAACAGCTCAAATAAGCAAAGAGAAACGAAAGTCCATCATTACTTTAAGACATGAAGGTCAGTCAGTCAGGAAAATGTTAAGAACTTTTAAAGTGCAGTCGCAAAAACCTCATGAGGACTGCCACAGGAAAGGAAGACCCAGAGTTACCTCTACTGCAGAGGATAAGTTCATTAGAGTTACCAGCCTCAGAAATTGCAGCCCAAATAAATGCTTCACAGAGTTCAAGTAGACTCATCTCAACATCAACTGTTCAGAGGAGACTGCGTGAATCAGGCATTCATGGTCGAATTGCTGCAAAGTAACCACTACTAAAGGACACCAATAATAAGAAGAGACTTTCTTTGATCAAGATGGGCAATGGGCATTAGACTGGTGGAAATCTGTCCTTTGGTCTGATGAGTCCATATTTGAGATTTTTGGTTCCAACCGCCTGTGAAATGCAGAGTAGGTGAACGGATGATTTCTACATGTGTGGTTCCCACCGTGAAGCATGGAGGAGGAGGTGTGATGGTGTGGGGGTGCTTTGCTGGTGACACTGACAGTGATTTATTTAGAATTCAAAGCACACTTAACCAGCATGGCTACCACAGAAATCTGCAGCGATACGCCATGCCATCTGGTTTGCGCTTAGTGGGACTATCATTTGGTTTTCAACAGGCCAATGACCCAAAACACACCTCTAGGCTGTGTAGGGGTTATTTGACCAAGAAGGAGAGTGATGCAGTGCTGCATCAGATGACCAGGCCTTCACAATCACCTGAACTCAACCCAATTGAGATGGTTTGGACCGCAGAGTGAAGGAAAAGCATCGAACAAGTGCTCAGCATATGTGGGATCTCCTTCAAGACGGTTGGAAAAGCATTCCTCATGAAGCTTGTTGAGAGAATGCAACGAGTGTGCAAAGCTGTCATCAAGGCAAAGGGTGGCTACGTTCAAGAATTTAAAATATATGTTTAACACTTTTTTGCTTACTGCGTGATTCCATGTGTTATTTAATAGTTTAGGTCTTCACTATTATTCTACAATGTAGAAAATAGTAAAAATAAACAAAACCTTGAATGAGTCAGTGTGTCCAAACTTTTGACTGGTAATTCTGTTTTGCTCACAAGCCGCACAACAGTGGACAGTACTGCATCACAACACACGTGGTGACTTGACCCACTACTATTATCCTGTAGTGCCTTTAAAGAAATACATATCAACTTACATGGATGTCTTTTTACATATCAACTACACCCCTGTCTCCTCCTACTGTGTGGGAGTAGTTAAAAGTGTTAGGCGGAGCAGAACAGGGGAACCCAAGAGCAGACTCAGACCAGGAAACAGGGATGAATGAACCAATAATATTATTGTTACACAGGGAAAGATGAAGGGCAGATCCAGGGAAGCTCAGATGAGTTGTAGGAAACCAGATGTGGAGGCTGAGGTTGGGACAGGGTAAACAGGTCCTGAGGGGAATCCAAAGGAGTAGTGGTCAGTTGAATCCAGAAGAGGGTAGCAGGGTGGTGAGCGGTGGAACATGAGACAGGAGTCAGAGTCAGAGCAGCAAAAATGCAGTGAGAGGAGAAACAGCATCAGACAAGGAAACAGGCACAGCAGGATACAGGCACTTAAATAATAATAAATAGCATGACTGACTTAACGGAGATTACGATCTGGCAAAGTGGAAGTAGCAGGACTGAGTATTTGTAGAGGTCTTGATTATGGAACGGGTTGCAGCTGGTTGGGAACTGCTCTGACTCCAGCACAACCACACAATCATACACAAAGAGAGAGGGAGAGGGAACTGGGGGAATGGCTGCAGGTCAAGGAGACACCGGATGTCCACTAGGGGGTGTGGCAGGAGCAGATGTGACAAAAAGCATATCATACACAGCTTTTGACAACAAACAGCGCACTAAACGGTTATTGGAGATATCTCATTCTAGATGTGAACAACAGATGTCTCTTCTGTGACTCATGAACTCTACAAAGAGAGACTGCTACACCAATTGGAATTTGACAAGCTTTCCACCAAAGAAACCAGGCATACATTTAATGAACACGGAGAGAAAGCTGGCAAGTTGTTATCTCACAAGCTTAGACATTCCTCTGCTAGCAGCACCATAACTGCAATCTTTGTTGCAGCTGATTTATCTTCGACCAATCCCAAAGAAATCAACAATCAATTTAAGCAATTCTACTCTGCTCTTTACTCGTCAGAGGCTCTTCCTAACACATCTTGTATGAACGCATTTCTAGACAATCTGGACATCCCCTGCCTCATTTCAGATGAACAAAATAACATGAATGCCTCTATAAGTGATTCATATAACTAGGCAAGTCAGTTAAGAAAAAAATATTATTTACAATGACAGCCTACACCGGCCAAACCTGGACGACGCAGGGGCAATTGTGCGCTGCCCTATGGGACTCCCAATCACAGCCGATTGTGATACAGCCTGGAATCGAACCATGGTGACTGTAGTGATACTTCTAGCACTGACATGCAGTGCCTTAGACTGCTGCGCCACTCGGGAGCTACTCGGCACTCCAGTCCATGCAGAGCGGTAAAGCTCCTGGGCCTAATGGCTTCCCTATTAAATTGTATAAAGTATTCTCCTCCAAACTATCCCCTATCATCAGCTCAATGTACAATGAAATCCTTTCTAATCAGAAACTTTCCCAGACACTTACCCTGTTTTCTAGTCTTCCTGGTTCCGACCTTTCTGCCTGTCCTGACACTGCCTGCCGTTTTGTTCCTTATTGACTCTGCCTTAGGGGAAGGCAGAGGTGCTTAATCTATCTGCCATTGGCCTGCCCCTTTGTTATAATGAATATTCTGAGAACCAAACTATCCGCCTCCTCTGTCTGGATCTGGGTCATATCCTGAGTTGTGATAGGAAGGTTATAGGGAATACCAGGACATAGTGTCTATAATACTGTAATACTGTAATAAGTACTTACAGCATTCATATGAATAGATTTTAATTAGGTGTTTGCTTTGGCAGACCTTTTTGATTTGATTGACATATTTGGCTGAGCTTCCCTTTGAAAGGGTGGAGACTTTGTTTTTGCCCGAACTCTCAATTTGTAACACATAAGGGATCCCAAAACTGACCAGATTACATTCTGGGTTAATTGAGATCAGTGCTACGTTCGTAACCAAGTGGGAGTTTACCACATATGACTGGGAAAAATCCACTTGAACGTCCCTCCAACTGGTAATTACTAGTGGGAAACTCGTCTATCATCCTGAGCTCCCACTTCTCCCACATGCTGACCTCTGACGTCACCTAATAAGGAAACAACCTCAAGAACAGGATTTTTCACATATTAATGCAACATGAAAATAGTTTTCAGAAAAAGCTATTATATTTGTTTACAAGCATGAAAGCTGTACTTTTAGTTTAAGGATTTACGCCATTAGCCAATCAGCGTTTCTCTACGAGTTCAAAGCACGTGATTGCATCTAACGGGTATTTACGACTTTAAAGCTGATAAATTCCCACTTGGTTACGATCGCAGCAAAAAACACAATGTAGATTGGGTTTTATGCATGCAACATGCTCAGGGTGTTATGGAGACCACCTGTGGGGTAGCTCTGTCTGTGTTCTTGGGAGGCAAAGAGATTAATCATCAAGGGGGATTTTCTCCATTGATTCACAATCGCAGTCTCCTCACTCCCCCCCAATAGCGGTCTTCTCGCTCCCCGCTGTTCAGTGTCCTATGAAGGCACTTAAGTGTAGAGCTTTTCCATGATGAGTACAATGTGGCCTTGACAACTGCTCTTACAGCATGACACATGTTACATGGGACAGTACACCTGAGCTTCTGCTGTGACCACGTACTATATGAGAGTCTACATAGTATTTTCAAAGGGTTAACATTTGACCGTTCAGAACATGTGAGAACTGTTTGATCCAGGGTGCTGTGATTTGAACCTTGCTATTACATCACTGACTTGGTTCTCTGCCAGGGGAAGTGTGGTTGGTTTTGCTTTTGGTCCCTCTGTGTTCTTTCTCATACACTTCCTTTACAATGTTGATGTAAACCACATCTCTACTGTGCATAACTATATCCAGCACAGTCGGCTGGATTAAAATCTGACAAAGCCATGTTTATGTAGTGTCATTGTGTAAAGCAATCTGGTGGTCTAGACAGCTCTCTTGAGAAAAAGGCTTACACCAAGATAGAGTGTGGTTAAATAAAAATTAAGAGTACTTTTTCTTTAATGAGAAAAGCACAATTCTTTTTTACTGTTAGTTCTGTTTGGTGAGCCCATACTATGTCAACTGCTATTCCATGTCATTTTGAAGTGTGCATTTTATTAGGATGGCAAACGCCATACAAAAATAAATAACATTGAGATGAGCATTTCAGTGATAATGATTTATAGCCTTGTACGAGTTGATTTGAAGTGTTTGGTTGAGACCTAGGTTTTAGGATGTGATGTTTTCCAAACACACTGGAAGTTGGAGGCTGTGTGTTCCATTGTCTGAAGAGAAGAACATGAACCGGTTTGTTTTCCTCTCTGATTGACTTGGGTATGTCGGTTTTGTTGAAGAGGATTTTGATGTGTTTATCCCCTGATTTGAAGCAGAAATTACTCTGAAGTGCTTGTGCATACCCTTCAAACCTCAATTAGTACTCTCCATCACGCTAAACCCAATCTTGAATAGTCTATTTGATGGACATACTCAAGTGGAAAGCCAGCACTCAGTGGAGCCATTTAACTGAGTTCTTCAAGAATGTACTCACTCCTGCTTATTTAGACTCAAATATTTTCACGGCCCTATTTCACAGTCCAGACTGTTTGCCATGATCTGAATATGCAAAACCCTGCAGGTTTAGTAAATAGATCTCTAACCTCTAACACACATTATTCCTCTAGAGTTGACGTGGCACCCATCGTCGCAAGTAACGAAGGGAGAAAAGTCAATCATTTTCAGGGTCACCTCCACTCTTCATAGACACGGAGCCTTTTGAAGCATTTGCAGATTGTGTAATTCTCCTTGACGAGAAACCAACTCTGAGGGTTCCGGTGTGACTGGAGAATGTCATGGTCGATGGACTAGCCTCACATTCCCCGGGGACAATGATACATCATCATCTTTGATTTGACCCATCCAATGGGAGTGGCTGAAAATATACATTATTCTTACTAAGAAGTGATGAATGTAAAATGGGACACTGTTTCGTGGAATAAAATACCTTGGTTGAAACTGTCTGAGGTGACAAACAAGTTGATTACTTGAGTTTAATATGAGATGTCAGCTTCTTAAAATCATATTAATACATTGGATGACAGGTAATATAAACCAATATAGACCTTACATCTTGATATGTATATGAAAATAGAGAAACAATTAGAAATATGGCCTTTCCAAGAAGCATTGGCAACATTAAATTAAGATGACAGTGATAGCGCAAATCCAATTTGCTCTGAATTTAGATGTCACTGATTTCTTTCAAGTTATTAAATTTAATTTTGTGGCATTTATCTGACAAATGATGATCCGTTTCCGTCAACAGCACACTAATGCTCCATATGCTGGGTTAACTTTGCAAGTGAATACCCATGTCACTCATACGTCGTATTTGTAGATTCCCATATCATTATAAATCACCATTACAAATATCCCTAGGTTCTAGTCAGTCTCCAGTTCCCCTTTCCATCTGATATTTCCACAACAACAGCAACCCCCTTTTACTACCCAATGTGTCTGAAATCCTTGTTATGTCCACCATTAAAAAATCTGCAATTGCATAAATCTTGCAAGCTCAAATATTTCTACACAAGGCCCTTGTGAAGATGTTAATTCCAGACATATTCAGTGATATAACAACGTACAGAGTTGGTATTCACTTCAAGGTACAAGGTGCTTCCCCAATGTTTGCCGTGTTTGGTGTTGATCCCTGTATGATATGAGGCCACCACTCTTACGTTTATTATTAAGGTTGGCACTTCTTATCTTGTACCACCACCAAGGCTTCAAAGCAAAGACCCAATACAACATTTATGAAGTAGAGGGAAACAGGATTTGGTTTGTTTGAATCTACCAGAGGAGAACACTACTTTGATTTATCAAGGTAATAACTACTAAGTGTTTGCAAGTTAATATAATATTTCCTCTTCCATTTTCCAAAAGGTATCAAGCTGAGCACATTAGAATGCTTAACAAAATGTTTACCCGATGCTTAGGCCTACTAATTACAAAAAATGGTAGAAACCGATTGTAGTACTATGATTAAAATGAATCTTGTCTTTTGATAATGTTTAATCTTAGTTATAATGTTCAGGAAACTGTAGCAATAGATGGCTCTCTAATTTCACATTGCACAGCACAGCATTCTGGTAAAAGACAGTGAGAAAACAGGCGTGGTTATCCTCCAAGTACAATAGCAATTGTTCCTCATGCTCAATTTCAATTTCCCTTAAAAATTACAAGAATTGTCATGCAAAAGTGCAAACCCTGAAAATGGAATTTAATCTGGTGTTTTGCGAAAAGGACTTTAACCCCTTGTTGACCCCATTCAATGTTATTAATTTGTGAGTCACTGAACAGGTGTCAAGTCTCCACAAGTCTCTTTACTTTACTATTTGTATTTTTCACAACTTTTACTTTTACTTCACTACATTCCTAAAGAAAAGAATGTACTTTTTACTCCATACATTTTGAATGTTTAGCAGGACAGGAAAATAGTCCAATTCACGCACTTATCAAGAAACACGTAGTCATCCCTACTGCCTCAGATCTGGCGGACTCATTAAACACATGCATCGTTTGTGAAGTAAGTTGGAGTGTGCCCCTGGCTGTCCATAAGTGTTAAAAACAAGAAAATGGTGCCTTCTGCTTTGCATAATATAAGGAATTTGAAATGTTTTATACTTTTACTTTTAGCAATTACATTTACTTTTGATACTTATGTATATTTAGACTTTAGACTTTTACTTGAGTCATTTTCTATTAAGGTATCTTTACTTTTACTCAAGTATGATAATTGGGAACTTTTTCCACTACTGCTCCAGGCAGAATGTAATGCAAAACCTTTGTTGTATCCAATGTTTCTGTTGTGAACTTTTTCCCCAATAGGATTGTGTTCACATGGAAACAGTTGGATTGAAACTTGGTTACAGAGTGCATCTCAAGTTTCACATTTTGTCATATGCACAAGTACAGTGAAATGCCTTTCTTGCAAGCTCTTTCCCAACAATATAGAAATCAAATATCAGTAGTGAAAATATATATTATACTGTATAGTAAAGTAGAACAAAAACACATGAGAAATAGAAATAAGAAAAACACGAGAAAGTAAGTAAGCACTGTATATTCAGGGTCAGTTCCAGGTTCAGTGGCAATACCGTATTTACAATGTGCAGGGATAATGGAGTGGTATTGTAGGGGTAGATATTTACAGTATAGGGGTTAGGTGACTAGGAGGCATCATGATATATGATAAACAGAGTAGCGGCAGCATATACGATGTGTGTGGAGTCTGTATGAATGTGTGTGCATGTCATCTGTGTATGTCAATTACGTTTGTGTGTGTGTTGAAGTGTGGAGTCCTGTGATTGTGCATAGAGTCAGTGCAGAAATGTAAATAATATAAAATGGTCAATGCAGATAGTCCGTGTAGAAATTTTGTTAGCTATTCATACATCTGGTCTTGTGTAACTCATAATTGGTAAGGCTTAAAAGCCCAATGCCCATTTTTTACTTCAATATCAAATAATTTCTGGGTAACAATTAAGTTTCTTACTGTAATAGTTTTCCATGAAAAGGTTGGGGGGGAAAACAAAAATAGCTTTTTAGCAAAAAACACATTTTCAAGCAAGCATTTTGCTAGTACTGTCTGGGAGTGGTCTGGGTGGCACGGAGAAGGGACCAGAGCGGAGGAGCCTAGAGGGACGGATATGTAACTTGTTATTGGCAATGGGGTTTGGAACTCTCTTTGTTATTGGTATATGAACTTGTATAAGATGGGGGATTACACTGTTAGTTTCATCAGCTGTTGGGGTTATCCAGAGTATGGCTTAGATTTCCCCTAAACATGCTTTTGGCCATGACAGCTAAAATGAGATTAGCGCCAGACATCAAGACAGCAAAGCTGATCTTTCCTTGCTGTTTGCAGGAGAAAACACATTTTAAGAAAGTCTGCAATCTTACCCCTGTGAAGCAATAACTCAGAAAGCTTATATCGAAACACAACTTTGAAGTGTTTTGACATTCTTCTAACAGCACTGCTTAGACTTCACAGTGTTACATTTTAACTTGTTGATCAAAAAGGTCTATCGAAAACTGTTAACTGTATTCTTGTGTTTTTGTTGGGAGTATTCAATAACAGGAATTAAGTTCAGCATTATTAAGGTCATGAAGAATTCTGTTTTAGGGTTAATTTTAAGACTTATATTCTATACCTATATAACCTTCCTGGTGAGCAATCTAATGACTGTACAAGATTATATCAACATCTTAAGGATTCAACGGAAATATCACTGTTTCCTAAAACATACTGAGTAATTTAATGACTTATTTTGTATTATCTCTTGGTGTTCAGTGCCTTCGGAAAGAATTCAGACCACTTGACTTTTTCCACATTTTGTTACGTTACAGCCTTATTCTAAAATGGGCAAAATAAAAACTATTCCTCAGCAATCTACACACAATACCCAATAATCACAAAGTGAAAACAAGTTTTTAGAAAACAGAAATATCTCTAAGTATTCAGACCCTTTGCTATGAGACTCGAAATTGAGCTCAGCTCCATTCTGTTTCCATTGATCATCCTTCCGATGTTTACATAACTTGATTGGAGTACACTCGTGGTAAATTCAATAGATTGGACATGATTTTGAGAGGTACACATCTGTCTATATAAGGTCCCACAGTTGACAGTGCATGTCAGAGCAAAAACTAAGCCATGAGGTTGAAGGTATTGTCCGTAGAGCTCCGAGACAGGATTGTGTCGAGGCACATATCTGGGGAAGGATACAAAGAAATGATACAGCATTGAAGTACCCAGAGGAAACACATTGGCCCCCATCATTCTCAAATGGAAGACGTTTGGAACCAGCAAGACTTCCTAGAGCTGGCTGCCCGGCCAAACTGAGCAGTTGGCGGAGAAGGGCCTTGGTTAGGGAGGTGACAAGAACCCGATGCTCACTCTGACAGTGCTCTAGAGTTCCTCTGTGGAGATGGGAGAACCTTCCATAAGGACAACCATCTCTGCAGCACTGGCCAGACCAAAGACACTCCTCAGTAAAAGGCACCTAAAGACTCTCAGACCATGAGAAACAAGATTCTCTAGTCTGATGAAACCAAGATTGAACTCTTTGGCCTGAATGCCAATCGTCACGTCTGGAGGAAAGCTGGCACCATCCCTACGGTGAAGCATGGTGGTGTCAGCATCATGCTGTGGGGATATTTTTAAGCGGCAGGGACAGGGAGACTAGTCAGGATTGAGGCAAAGATGAACGGATCAAAGCACAGCGAGAACATTGATGAAAACCTGCTCCAGCGCACTCAGGACCTGAAACTGGGGGGGAAGGTTCACCTTCCAACAAGACAAGAACCCTAAGCACAAAGCCAAGACAACACAGGAGTGGCTTCGGGACAAGTCTCTGAATGTCCTTGAGTGTCCCAGCCAGAGCCGGACTTCAACCCGATCTAACATGTCTGATAGAGACCTGAAAATAGTTGTGCAGCAACGCTCCCCATCCAACCTGACAGAGCTTGTGAGGATCTGCAGAGAAGAATGGGAGTAACTCCCCAAATACAGGCGTGCCAAGCTTGTAGCTTCATACTCAAGAAGGCTCAAGGCTGTAATCGCTGCCAAAGGTGCTTAGCCTCTTTGGGCTAGGGGGCAGTATTTTCACGTCCGGATGAAAAGCGTGCCCAAAGTAAACTGCCTGCTACTCAGGCCCTGAAGCTAGGATATGCATATAATTAGTAGATTTGGATAGAAAACACTCTGAAGTTTCTAGAACTGTTATAATAATGTCTGTGAGTATAACATAACTGATTTGGCAGGCGAAACCCCGAGCACAATCCATCCAGGGAAAAAAAGTTTGAGGTCATTGTGTTTCCCAATGGATTTCTTTTGAAAGCCCCATTTATGAGGAACCTGGTTGCAGGTCCTATGTCTTCCACTAGATGTCAACAGTGTTTAGAAATTGGTTGATGTTTTTCTTTTGAGAAATGAAGAAGTATTGCTGTTCTTTGTAAGTGTAAGTGTAAGTGTCACTCCAGGTGGACTCAACTGTTTTGGTGCGCATGAACTGGAACGCGCTTCACGTTGTTTTTATCCTGTATTAGAAACAGTTTATTCCGTCTTAAATTTAATCGATTATTTAAGTTTTAGGGTACCTGAGGTTGGATTAGGAACGTTGTTTGAAATGTTTGGACCAAGTTTACAGGTAACTTATTAGATACTTTGTAGGCATGTTGGGTGAGTTGAAACCGGTGTATTTCTGAATCAAATGCGCCAAATAAATTGACATTTTTGGGACATAAAGAAGGACATTATCGAACAAAAGGACCATTTGTGAAGTTTCTGGGACATTTTGGAGTGCCGACAGAAGATCTTCAAAGGTAAGGCATGAATTATATCGCTATTTCTGACTTTTGTTGCGCTGGTTGAAATCTGATTTTCATGTGTTTGTATGCGGGGCACTGTCCTCAGATAATCGCATGGTCTGCTTTCACCTTAAAGCCTTTTTGAAATCTGACACAGCAGCTGGATTAACAAGAAGTTAAGCTTTATTTTGATGTGTTACACATATATTTTTGTGAATGTTGAATATTGATATTCCTGTAGTTTGAATTTGACACGCTGCTATTTCACTGGATGTTGTCAAATCGATCAAATCGGATTGTCACGTGAAGGGACCCATAAGAGGTTTTAAACAAAGTACTGAGTGAAGGGTTTGAATACTTATGTAAATGTAAAAAAAAATGGAAATGTGGAAAAGGTAAAGGGGTCTGAATACCTTCCTAATGCACTGTATGCTTGTGTCTACCTTATATGGACGGTTGGGTGGTACATAGCTGTGTAGCTAAGCAGATTGGTTGGCAGTAACTTCCTACCTTGGGTATAGTAATGTACCCTTCTTTGGCTCTTTCTCTTCACACCTGTCTGATCCATTATATTGCTCCACGTCTCCACCACTGATAAACACTGGAGTGGAGCAGATGGAGTCAGATGACCGTTTATAATGGAAGAAATTAACATTAAATCACCTGATAATAAGAATTTATATAGCCTTTCATTTTTAACCAAGCATTCATTTTTGTGTTAATTACACTTAGTTATGCTGATTCAGGACATTGGAAACGTTCTTGTCAGTTAAGGAAAAAAACTACCGCTCACAGATATGTATGTATTCAGAGAAGAGAGAGACATTGTTAATGCATATTTTACTCAGTGAAATAAATGTTTTTTAAAGAGTGTACAACATCTGGCATTCTGTTTTACTCTCCAGAATAGAAGGAAGCGTACACCATGTATTTACATGGTTATTATATAGGCATGTACATTGTCATTACAGTGAAGGTATTGTTATATAGTCCTTACAACTGCGGTCACGCCCTGACCATAGAGAGCCCTCAGTTCTCTATGGTGTTTAGGTCAGAGCGCGACTAGGGGGGTGTTCTAGTCATTGATTTTCTATATGGCTGGGTTGTATGGTTCCCAATTAGAGGCAGCTGGTAATCGTTGCCTCTAATTGGGGATCATATTTAGGAAGCCCTTTCTCCCATATTGTTTTTATGTGCACGGTCGTTGTTTGTTTCTTGGTTTGTTTAAAGTTTCATGTGGAACTCCAATCACGCTGCGCCTTGGTCCGTCTCTCCACACGACCGTGACAACTGCAACATTCCTGACCCTAGAATTATTGTCCAAGATTATAAATTCATCTCCATTGTGACTTAAAGTTTATTTTTAAACATGAGAAATATGTACAAGAAGTTAGTTATGTTGAAATTTACTGAACACCCTAATATGATTGTCCACATTATAAAATGATCGCCAATGTGACTTTGTGAGTTTATTTTTAATTATGAGCAATATGTACAAGATGTTAGTTATGTTGACATTTACTGAGTAACATTTACAACGTTTACTATACTTTGACTAGTACATATATTCACGATAACAGCATGGTCCACTTAACCACCACAGACCTACAACAACCAGACTACTACCTACCACCATATTGGGATTGATTTGTTGTCAGTGAAACTTCCCAGAATCCTTTGCAGTTACTCACATTGATATTTTGGAGGCATATCTGAAATAGACCTGTGATGTATGTGAGTCATCTCACTTCTCCCTTTACTTTGTGACACTTCAAACTCACTCTTTCAAATCCAGCTAGAGGGGAAATCCCTGTCCTCAAGGGTTCAGTCCTAGGCTAGCCTAAAGATTCAGACCTTAAGGTTGCTGTAATGATCTCTTCCCTGGAAGGTCTGAACGCCAGACTGTCTGATCAGGACACCGCGAAGCCGGCGCAAGATATGGCTATGAACGTTCTCAAACGGCCCTCTGCTGGCAGCGCCATAGTGGTGCCCAAAAGTCGTGATAAGCTCAGTCATTCTGGACAGAGGCTAAAGAGTGTTTAGTTTAAAATACACTATAGTGTCCTGGAAATACAATGACATTGCTAAAATAGGCAAGTATGTAGTAGGAAACAACTTTGCCATCATTATCATGTTGACAAATTCCTACTTTAGACAGATGGCATCATATGATCCCCCAACAGTTGTGATGCTTCTTCAAATGCAGGCTTCCACAGACTTCACCATAAATGGAGATTTCTACTCCACCTCATCTCACATTTGCCGCGTTGGCTTCCTGTTGCACTCAGAATCGATCTCAAGGTCCATCCCCTTATCGATAACGTTTTGACCTGGTAAAGCTGCAACCCCTTACCAGATCTTTACAAGACTTGGACAAGACCTCTCTGCTCCCCAGAGACCCTTAGTGTCTCAGGGGCTCAGTGGCAGTACATTTTCTCCCACTCCTAAGGAACTATACTCTGATTGTAGACAAGGCATGGTAAACAACAGAATCTGACAGAATATCTCAAATCTAAACACATTTGAACACAAAAGAAAAGGGGCTATGATTTGATATTTTTGCTGTTTTAGAGTTTCTTTCAAAACAAGGAGGTATTTCTAGTTTTAGTGTAGCTATTATGCATAGCATAGTGTGACATGGGGATGTGTACGTAGATATACAATGGAACATCTTTCAGATAGCAGTATTATGCATTCTGCTGCATAGACATTTCAAAGTTCAAATGGCCTCTTTCCTGGGAAATGGTTAACATAGCAGCATCCTTTCGGCACGCCGTAACCACCATGTAAATGTATCAGAATACGTAAGCCCAGTGTGTTTTTAGTGAGCCTTCTATCCTACCCTGTCCTGAAAACACCATGGCTGATCAACATGACTGCCTCTCCAACCCATTCATTTGGTTTAGCATAGCTCCAAACAGCTCATTAAAGCTGTCTGTAGACAGATAAAGAACTCAACCAGATATTTACACGGGGATATGGAGACGTTTTCCACCCCCTCAGACACATTATGAAACATGTGTAAGTAGGTTTTCAAAAGAGCCTATCCTGCATAGATGGCGTTTGTGAAATAAAGCTAGTTCAACGCTATCATGCCAAGAGGAGAGAGAGTTTTTCATTCATTGCTATCGTTGTAAACATGACTACAGTTGATGTTCATGCATACTGTAATATTCGGGGCGGCAGGGTAGCCTAGTGGTTAGAGCGTTAGACTAGCAACCGGAAGGATGCAAGATCAAACCCCCAAGCTGACAAGGTACAAATCTGTTGTTCAGCCCCTGAACAGGCAGTTAACCCACTGTTCCTAGGCCGTCATTGAAAATAAGAATTTGTTCTTAACTGACTTGCCTAGTTAAATAAAGGTAAAATAAAAAGGAAAAGGTGAACTTGAAAAAACTGTCAGATATTTCATATTTACAGAAACTGAGACCAGTTTATCAATAGATAAATAAAAACTCATCACCCATAAATCAACCCTTTTGTTCACCCCAATGAAATATTTTGTAATTACTCTCACTATTTACCGTTTTGCCACATACATTGTTGTACAAGAGGCGTCTGGTCAGTGTACTGTGTTATATTGACTCCCGCTGCATTGGATTTAACTGTGAATTGACTTTGCAGTAAATCACAGTACCAGGGTTGCATTAAACAGGTTCATATGGGGGGAAACTGTTAACTAGAGGAAAGACATCTAATCAGAGCTGTGGCTGCCAGTGACAGACGACTACAGTGTCCAGTCACAGGGACCAGACAGATCAGAGCAGTAACTATCAACACCAACAATAGCTGGAGAATTTTAATCAGCACTTCCCACTCTTTATGGCAGCGGTTTATCTGAGGTGACAGGTGTTATTCTGTTCATGTGGAAGTCGTTATTGAGGCTGTCGCCATGCTTACTGCACTCCAGAGGGCACTCAAAGTGAAGTCACAGCTAGAACCACAGTTCATAAGCCTCCTCTGTGGCATTAGAGTGTCTGTGTGTGTGTGTGTCTCCGGCAGGGCAGGCGGAGGGGCAGGCGGAGGGTCGAGAGCCAGACCCGGTCCCCCGGTGCAAACACGGGGGCCTCACTGAGGTGACAGTCAGCGCTCTTCTTCTGCCGCCCACCAGCTTGCTTGAGTGATTCCTGGACGGCTCTCCAGGTCTCCTTTTGAGCGCTGCACCCACTCCTCCACCGCAGGAGCTTCGGTCTGGCTCTGATGCCACGGTGCCAGGACCGGCTGGTAGCCCAACACGCACTGGATAGGTGACATGTTTGTGGAGGAGTGGCGGAGTGAGTTCTGAGCCACCTCCACCCATGGGACGTACCTCGCCCACTCACCAGGGCGGTCCTGGCAATACGACCGCAGAAACCTGCCCACATCCTGGTTCACTTTCTCCACCTGCCCATTACTCTCGGGGTGAAAACCCAGGTTCAGGCTGATCGAGACCCCCAGACGCTCCATAAACGCTCCATAAAGTGTTTCAACCGTAACTTCCGCTCGATGTCCCATACCACCGGTGCTACCAGACATGAAGCTGGAAGGATGGGAGTAGGATCGTTGGACCGCTCCTCGGTGTCATAGAGACGGGACAGGGCGTCGGCCTTAATATTAAGGGAAGCTGGCCTATAGGAGATGGTAAACTGAAATCTGGTGAAAAACATGGCCCACCTTGCCTGAAGCAGATTCAGTCTCCTCGCTGCCCGGATATACTCCAAATTATGGTGGTCAGTCCAGATGAGGAAAGGGTGCTTGGCCCCCTCAAGCCAATGTCTCTACACCTTCAGAGCCTTGACCACTGCTAACAACTCCCGGTCCCCCATGTCATAGTTTCACTCCGACGGACTGAGCTTCCTCGAAAAGAAAGCGCAGGGGCGGAGCTTCGGTGGCGTGCCCGAGCGCTGTTATAGCACGGCTCCAACCCCACCCTCAGACGCGTCCAACTCCACTATGAACGCCAAAGAGGGGTCCGGATGAGCCAGCACAGGAGCGTCGGTGAACAGCTCCTTCCGACAACTAAAGTCTCTGTCCGCCTTCGCTGACCACCGCAAACTCCAGCAGTGAGGTAATGGGAGCAGCCTCCTGGCCAAAACTTCGGATAAACCTCCGGTAGTAATTGGCAACCCCTAAAAGCCACTGCACCTCCTTTACCGTTGTCCGAGTCGGCCAATTATGCACAGCTGAAACGCGGTCACACTCCATCACCACCCCAGAGGTGGAAATGTGATAACCCAGTAAGGAAACGGCTTGTTTGGAGAACACACATTTCTCAGCCTTGACGTACAGGTCATGCTCCAGCAGTCGCCCAAGTACTTTGCACAGCAGAGACACATGCGCAACGCGTGTGGGCGGAATAGATCAGGATATCATCGATATACAACACCACACCCTGCCCGTGCAGGTCCCTGAGAATCTCGTCCACGAAAGATTGAAAGAAGGCTGGAGCATTCTTCAACCCATACGGCATGACGAGGTACTCATAATGGCCAGATGTGGTACTAAACGCGGTCTTCCACTCATCTCCCTCCCGGATATGCACCAAATTGTATGCGCTCCTGAGGTCCAGTTTTGTGAAAAACCGCACTCCGTGAAATGATTCTACCGCCGTAGCGATGAGGTAGCAAGTAACTAAACCCCACTGTGATGGAATTTAGACCTCTATAATCAATGCACGGACGCAGACCTCCCTCCTTTTTCTTCACAAAAAAGAACCTCAAGGAGACGGGTGATGTGGAGGGCCAAATGTACCCCTGTCCCAGAGATTCAGGGATATATGTCTCCATAGCCACTGTCTCCTCCTGTGACAACTGGTACACAGGACTCCTGGGAAGTGCAGTGTTTACCTGAAGGTTTATTGCGCAATCCCCTCGTCAATGAGGTGGTAATTGGGTCGCCTTTTTCTTACAGAAGTCGATTACCAAATCGACATATTCTGAGGGAATGCGCACAGTGGAAACCTGGTCTGGCACTGATGGAAACTCCTCTACATCTACCTGAACACTCCTCTGACCACCCCTGGAGAGCCCCCTGTTTCCATGAAATCATAGGATTGTGATTAGCCAGCCTGGGAATCCCCAGCACTACTGGAAACGCAGGTGAATCAATAAGAAAGAGACTAATCCGCTCCCCATGATCCCCCTGCGTTACCATGCCCAGTGGAACCGTGGCCTCCCTGACCAGCCCTGACCCTAACGGTCGGGCTATCTAGGGAGTGCATGGGGAAGGGTTGATTGATCGGCACCAGAGGAATCCCTAGCCTCAACGCGAGTACGTGATCCATAAAGTTCCCAGCTGCGCCTGAATCGACTAGCACCTTAGATTAGTAAAAACATGCGACCAACAGGGAGCTCTGGGTGATTCTGGTGCTGACTCACCTGGGGTGACCGAGAAGTGCTCGGCCTGCCCTCTCGACTCCCAGACGAGCTCCTCCAGCACCGATCGGCAGTGTGTCCTCTCCGACTACAACTGGTGCAGGAGGAGCCTCCTCCTCCGGTTCCCCTCGATGCGGCCCACCCTAACTCCATAGAGATTGGAGCGGGAAGGTCAGGAGGTGGAACTAACAGGACCCTTTCTGGACACCCGCGGGCAGCTAGCAGGTTGTCCAGTCTGATCAACATGTCAATCAGCTCGTCGAGGGAGAGGGTGGCGTCCCGACAAGCTAGATCCCTGCGGACGTCCTCCCAGAGGCTACACCGGTAGTGTTCCATCAGGGCCCTGTATTTTCACCCCGCTCCAGCCTCCAAGGTCCGAAAGTCCAGCCCAAAGTCCTGCGCGCTCCTCGTCTCTGTCTAAGGTGAAACAGATGTTCACCCGCCGCTCGGCCCTCTGGTGGGTGATTGAACACAGCCCGGAACCGGCAGTTGAACTCTGGGTAGTGGTTCCTTGCTGAGTCTGGGCCATTCCACACTGTGTTAGTCTACTCCAGGGCTCGACCCGTCAGACAGGAGACGAGGACACTCACGCTCTCCTCCCCAGAGGGAGTCGAGCGAACGGTAGCCAGGTACAGCTCTCACCGGAGCAAGAACCTCTTGCACCCAGCTGCCGCTCCATCGTACTCTCTTGGGGGCGTGAGACGAAGAGAGCTGGATAGAAGGAGACGAGAGAACGGTGATTGTGCAATTGCAACATACATACATACATACATACATTTGTTTTAGACACCAAATCGTTCTTCCCATGATGTTGGAGAGTGTCTTTTTTTGAATACCTTGCCTCTCCCTCTCCCTGTCTCTCCTGCTCCCTCCATTTTCTCTCCCTCCTTCTCTCTCTCTTTTCCTTCCCTCTCTTTAACAGTCTCAGGACACAGTTTTTTGTGGTATTTTGCTTCTCTCTGTGGCAGTGATGGGTGGATTTATTTTGTGGGAGTTGTAATTTGCACTCTCTCCTTTCTCTCTTTTCTTTCTTTAGTGAATGCTACAGAGTGGGTTGTTATGGGGATTTTCTCCTCCATCCTCCATACCGCTCGGCTAGTGTTGCCCTGAGGACATTTCAGCATCCCCTCCCAGATATTCCAAGCAAATAATCCACTGCTATCAGATATATGCTCAGAGATGCACTGATTACAGATGGGCTAAAGGTGGCAATGTATTTTATATGGATGTTACGTTCTGACCTTAGTTCTTTTGTTATGTCTTTGTTTTAGTATGGTCAGGGCGTGAGTTGGGTCAATTGTCTATGTTAGTTTTTCTATGATTTGCTATTTCTGTGTTTGGCCTGGTATGGTTCTCAATCAGAGTCAGCTGTCAATCGTTGTCCCTGATTGAGAACCATATTTAGGTAGCCTGTTTGCTATTGTGTTTCGTGGGTGATTATTTTCTGTTTTCTGTTGTGTGTCTGCACCAGTCAGAACTGTTTTCGGTTGTCGGTTTATTGTTTTTGTTCAGTGTTCAAGTTCTTTATTAAAAGATATGGACACATACCATGCGGCACCTTGGTCCTCTTCTCCTTCATACGACGACCGTTACAATGGAGAGTCACAACAGGGGCCATTCATATCAGGGACTGTGAAGGATATTGATACTTTATTGGTGCAGTTTTGCAATATTTAGCATTAAATCAGGCTTATTACTGTTTAATTAGTCATACTAATGTGAGACAGATATAAAATGTATAATGCCTGCAACCAATATGCAGAAGTCTTTCAACTAAAAATACAGATGTCATGTTTTTAGAGCTGTATTTTTACTTCTGTGAGACTGGGTTTATTTCTTCAAGCCTTTTCATAAATTGTCTGGACCTACAACAGAACATCACTCTGACCAACGAATGGCTTTCGTTAAGCACTATTAACCTATTGATTTACTTTCATTTGAGCAGTGAAATAGTTAAGATTTTTTCCAAATTACCTTTCTTGTATCCTAAGCAGAAACTCTACCATGACTCACTGTCTGATAGATAGAAAAGTAGATACTGTATTTGTGAGCTGTCTCTGGGAACCGTGGTATTTTCTAGTCATGTGTTCAGTGGCACTAGTGATATTGATACTGGGACCAAATCAGCATTGGTCCTGTGGAGCCTTTCAGATTTGAATCAGGCCTGACATAGAAGCCACACTTGGCATGGGAAAGTTTCTATCAACCTTCATTTCAAGGAGAGGAATCAACTCATTAGTTTGTGCAGAGGACTGCTCTGTTTAGCAGTGATAGGAAATTAGTTGTTTACATCAACTGTAAACAAATGTGTGCATTTTTTTTTCTTGCATGTCCTAGACAGTTTCAAGATACAATACATCCAAATATATACAGTTTAATAGGGGGAAAAGAAGCAAAATGTAAAAACTAAAAAGAACACCATACAAATGAAAAGGAAAAAACAAAACAGATTAAAAACAAATGTTTCAGTATTTCGATATTCAATCGGTCTATTCAAATGTCGTTCTCAATGGCTACCAACCCAGAGCCACATAGGAAAACAGAAAAAAGACAGAGCAGGTTAATGCTCTCTCCCATCCGCAAGACCAAAGACTGTTAAATTAGCTCTTAAAAGTGGGAGATATATTGGCCAGAGTTTCAGACTTGGCCCCACACAGTCTGGCAGTGGATCTTTCCAGCTGTGCAATGTCCAGGTACTGTACATAAGCAACCAACATCCGCAAAGGTTTCAAACCAACTCTTCTGAATTGTTTTTTGTCTGCAGTTACAATCCGACCCTTTCTTGATAAGATAAGGAAATGCTCGGGCTACAACCTAGCAGGAGGAGGGATAGATAAACAGGTAGGCTCCTGCCAAGAATAGTATTTCAAATATTAACATGAACCCAGAGAGAAAGTACACAGCTCCAAAACATATGCATATAATTGCCCACCTCAGATTGGGTGCATTTATTTAAAAAATCACTATCCACAAGCTTCATCCTGAACTTTCGCTCTGGGGTAAAAGAAAAGCTGTGATCAAATTTAAAATAAGTTGACTGGCGAGGCTCTTAGAAAAGGCAGAAATATTGCCTCATATCGTGATCTATTCCCATTCAAACCATGCACTTTGTAGGTCCTTCTCCCAGACCTCCATAACAGGTAGATGTTTTATAATATGAGTCACTAACCTATCATATAGTGAGCACACCATTCTGGGTTTCCCTGGACATGAAAATGATTACAATAAGATTTTAAGATATACTTTATTAGTTCAGACGAGATGGAAATTTGTCTTCTGCTGTTATCCAACCCTCCGATACACACACACACACACACACACACACACACACACACATACACAAATTAGGTCGGAGAGGCTGGAGCAGAGCACTATTAAACCTAACCACTGACCCACAAGAGTGTGTAAAGCACAAAGGGAACGGGGAGGTCACTCTGGGGCAGTGTCGGTCGGTGACATTTTAGATGAGGGAGGATGATCATTTTTTTAATGAGCATGGCCTTATTTCTATTACAGCATGCTGGATGACTGTCATTTATATTCCATTCTCCCAGTTCAATGTAATATCGATAGGTCTAGGATACTACATGATACTCACATTTTCCCTATACCCATCATGAGGTTATTACAACCTGGTCTATGAATAACAGTTTACAACGAAGGTGCACAGGTCAAGAGAAAATTTTGAGTAATCAAGGTGACAGACATTGACACATTCAATACTGCCTTGCACACTCTTGCCTGCATCTAGCTGATCTAGGGTGCAATCATTAGTCTAACAATTGCAAATAATAGTTTCTACTGGACAAATTCAGGTATGTTTATCTCTGTTTTGTTCCACTTCCTTTTTCAACAGAATCGACGGAATGAATACAGCCCTGATCACACGTAAAACAGTTCAATTTCATAGCATCCACATACAAACAGCATGGTCATTTTGCTCGTTGTGGAATTCCTTCTTGCATCTATGCACTTTCCTCTTCTCACCTTTTTCCTTCGCTTGTGAACTTCAGTGTACAACACATCAGCTGTCTGTGACCAGGCGAAAAAACCTTTCTAAGTGAAACCTTCATATCATAATCACTAACCGCTACACAAAGCCTACCTACATAATCGTAGCTACTAGAACTAATGTGTTAGTAAACCCGCTACAATCATGTAGTACAGTGTACAGTCATTAAGCAGTTGAGCAGTTACACCGATGGGCCCCTAAGGCAATAAATTAATAAAACCAAAAGCTTACCTTGACTTGGAAGAGTTCCAGTGTTGAATAGCCATAGCCAGCTAGCTAACAGAGCATCCTTCTCTGCTTGAGTATGCTAAACTAGCTAGCTACATTTTCTAGCTAAGTGAAAGTGAACATAAAATACAATCAAATATAGCTATCTATCCATCTCTCTCTTGCTTATTCATTTTTTATATCTTTCTCTCTCTTTGAGTGAACTACTCACCACATGTTATACACTGCAGTGCTAGCTAGCTGTAGCTTATGCTTTCAGTATTAGATTCATTCACTTTGATTGGGTGAACATGCTGCAAGAGCTCTGATAGGTTGGAGGATGTCGTCTGGAAGTTGTCATAATTACTATGCAAGTCTATGGAAGGGGGTGAGAACCATGAACCTCCTAGGTTTTTGAATTAAAGTCAATGTACCCCAAGTAGAGGACAGAAACTGTCCTCCGGCTACACTATTGAACTGTCCTCCGAACTGTCCTCCGGCTACACTATTGTGCTACCCTACAGAGTGCTCTGAAATCAGAGTAGATGGTTACTTGAATAGTGGAGTCTTTTGTTAAGACATGTAGCTAGCGAGCTAGGTAAACAATGAACCATAATCACAACTCATGATGTTACTACCCTGCATGAATCTGCAGGTAGCTAGCCAACCAGGTTCAATGTTAGTTAGCTAATATTAGGCTATAGCTAGCCAAGCAAATAGCTCTGAAATATGAATAATAAGGTCTTACACGTAACGTTAGCTAGCGAGCCAGCCAGCTAACATTAGCTAGTGTCGTGTCTTTACTATGGATTAAATGATAATACATGCTATTTTAGAAAATCAATTCTCTGTAATTAATATTGCCTGATTTAGCTAATCATGTAAATGTAATTAACTAGGAAGTCAGCGCACCACGGTAGAATATTTATAGAGCTGCTGTCTTCCGAATAAACTCTTAAAGACCTGGTCATCTTTTATATCAATAGCAGTCAATTATTAAACATCCCCTTATTCAGTCTCATCTGAACAGTGTAAAATTATTGGTTATCTTCACGAACCCTAGCTAACAAGATGAATCAGCAATTCAGCATTTGGTTTAATTATTTATTTACTAAATACCTAAATAATCACACAATTACATATACACATTGATTACTTATTATGTCATAAAATAAAACGTCCCTAGCGGACAAAACCGATATGACGGCTGGTTACACAAAGAAAGGGGGTTGGGTTTGAATGAAAGCGCAGGAAGACTGAGGAACAAAAGGATTGGATCTCTATTGGACTCTAATGGAAGGATAAGCGATAACTTTACATCCATATCTGGCAAAACAAAAGCTGTGGTGGACTATACCGTTACCCACAACTTTCTAGAAACTTGTTTGGAATTTAAGGTGTTATGTCCTACACAGATGTTTGAAGAATGTGGATGTTTTGAGTTAATTGGAGAAAAAAAGTAGACTTTCTGATCATTCTCTTTTATTTAGGATCTTTTCTGTTGGCCAACAACATTCTCAAACAGGTACTGTTGTGCATCACACGGGGCAAAAGATACCCCGCATAGGTCTAAATGTTAGAAAATAAATGTGCCAAATTACTTTCTATGTTCTGAAATGGCATGTAGAGCTCTGGTGGAACTCATTGAAACTCTGCAAAGATGCCAAGAAACAACATTTGATTTGTGGTATGAAAAATGTTGTGATATTATACAGTGGCAGGAAGAAGTATGTGAACCCTTTGAAATTACCTGGATTTCTGCATAAATTGGTCATACAATTTGATCTGATCTTCATCTAAGTCACAACAATAGATATACACAGTGTGCTTAAACTAATAGCACACAAATTATTGTATTTTTCTTGTCTATATTGAATGCATCATTTAAAAATTCACAGTGTTGGTTGGGAAAAGTATGTGAACCCCTAGACTAATGACTACTCCAAAAGCTAATTGGAGTCAGGAGTCAGCTAACCTGGAATCCAATCAATGAG
Source organism: Oncorhynchus clarkii lewisi (assembly GCF_045791955.1). Taxonomy (NCBI): domain Eukaryota; kingdom Metazoa; phylum Chordata; class Actinopteri; order Salmoniformes; family Salmonidae; genus Oncorhynchus; species Oncorhynchus clarkii. The sequence continues at coordinate 9,858,921 of NC_092170.1, forward strand.
ATGAGATTGGAGATGTTGGTTAGAGCTGGCCCTATAAAAAACACTCGCAAAATGTGAGTTCGCTATTCACAAGAAGCATTGCCTGATGTGAACCATGCCTCGAACAAACGAGATCTTAGAAGACCTAAGATTAAGAATTGTTGACTTGCATAAAGCTGGAAAGGGTTACAAAAGTATGTCTAAAACACGAACGATAAAATTAGAGCGAGGGGCAAGACAAGGCTGTAATCTTTCACCCATGCTCTTCTACTTGTACCTCAAACCATTAGCACAGGCAATAAGACAGGACCCAACCTTATAGGGAATAACAATAAGAGGCAGTGAACATAAGATATGCATGTATGCTGATGACGTTCTGTTATTCCTTAAAGACCCAGGCTCAAGTGTACCTAGATTGATGGATGTTTTACAAACATTTGGAACATATTCAGGGTATGTGCTTAACGTACACAAGACCCAAGCCCTAGTATATAATTATACCCCACAGGAAGAGCTGAAGAGTAGGTATAACTTCACCTAGACCTAGACCATTCATTTAAATATCTGGGAGTAAATTTACCAAAAGATACACCCCAACTCTATTGCATGAATTACGATCACATTAACAAGAAAATACAGTGCCTTGCGAAAGTATTCGGCTCCCTTGAACTTTGCGACCTTTTGCCACATTTCAGGCTTCAAACATAAAGATATAAAACTGTATTTTTTTGTGAAGAATCAACAACAAGTGGGACACAATCATGAAGTGGAACGACATTTATTGGATATTTCAAACTCTTTTAACAAATCAAAAACTGAAAAATTGGGCGTGCAAAATTATTCAGCCCCTTTACTTTCAGTGCAGCAAACTCTCTCCAGAAGTTCAGTGAGGATCTCTGAATGATCCAATGTTGACCTAAATGACTAATGATGATAAATACAATCCACCTGTGTGTAATCAAGTCTCCGTATAAATGCACCTGCACTGTGATAGTCTCAGAGGTCCGTTAAAAGCGCAGAGAGCATCATGAAGAACAAGGAACACACCAGGCAGGTCCGAGATACTGTTGTGAAGAAGTTTAAAGCCGGATTTGGATACAAAAAGATTTCCCAAGCTTTAAACATCCCAAGGAGCACTGTGCAAGCGATAATATTGAAATGGAAGGAGTATCAGACCACTGCAAATCTACCAAGACCTGGCCGTCCCTCTAAACTTTCAGCTCATACAAGGAGAAGACTGATCAGAGATGCAGCCAAGAGGCCCATGATCACTCTGGATGAACTGCAGATATCTACAGCTGAGGTGGGAGACTCTGTCCATAGGACAACAATCAGTCGTATATTGCACAAATCTGGCCTTCATGGAAGAGTGGCAAGAAGAAAGCCATTTCTTAAAGATATCCATAAAAAAAGTGTTGTTTAAAGTTTGCCACAAGCCACCTGGGAGACACACCAAACATGTGGAAGAAGGTGCTCTGGTCAGAGGAAACCAAAATTGAACTTTTTGGTAACAATGCAAAACGTTATGTTTGGCGTAAAAGCAACACAGCTGAACACACCATCCCCACTGTCAAACATGGTGGTGGCAGCATCATGGTTTGGGCCTGCTTTTCTTCAGCAGGGACAGGGAAGATGGTTAAAATTGATGGGAAGATGGATGGAGCCAAATACAGGACCATTCTGGAAGAAAACCTGATGGAGTCTGCAAAAGACCTGAGACTGGGACGGAGATTTGTCTTCCAACAAGACAATGATCCAAAACATAAAGCAAAATCTACAATGGAATGGTTCAAAAATAAACATATCCAGGTGTTAGAATGGCCAAGTCAAAGTCCAGACCGGAATCCAATCGAGAATCTGTGGAAATAACTGAAAACTGCTGTTCACAAATGCTCTCCATCCAACCTCACTGAGCTCGAGCTGTTTTGCAAGGAGGAATGGGAAAAAATGTCAGTCTCTCGATGTGTAAAACTGATAGAGACATACCCCAAGCGACTTACAGCTGTAATCGCAGCAAAAGGTGGCGCTACAAAGTATTAACTTAAGGGGGCTGAATAATTTTGCACGCCCAATTTTTCAGTTTTTGATTTGTTAAAAAAGTTTGAAATATCCAATAAATGTCGTTCCACTTCATGATTGTGTCCCACTTGTTGTTGATTCTTCACAAAAAAATACAGTTTTATATCTTTATGTTTGAAGCCTGAAATGTGGCAAAAGGTTGCAAAGTTCAAGGGGGCCGAATACTTTCGCAAGGCACTGTATATGATGACAGGTGGAATTCACTTCCCTTAGATCTTAGTAGTAGAATTGAAACAATCAAAATGAACATCCTGCCAAGGTTACTGTATTTGTTCCAATCACTGCCCATAGAAATCCCACCTAAACAGTTTAGGGAATGGGATAAACGGATATCAAGGTTTATCTGGAACAGTAAGAGACCAAGAACTACATATACAACACTACAGTTACCAAAAAACTGTGGGGGTGTGGCCTCACCAAACCTAAAATATTATTATGTGTCAGCCCAATTGAGAACTCTGGTGTGTTGGTGCAATTCAGAATACGAATCCAAATGGAAAGACATCGAGACTACTTTGACAGAGAAAGCCATACAGTCAGTTTTGGGAAAAAAGGACATGGTAAAATAAATATACAACAGACAAAATCAGTGGATTAATTTCTCTCTGAAGACATGGTTTAGGGTAGTTAAGCAAAATCATTTAGACAGAGAGATCAAACTGCTGAGTTGGCCCGCATACGACCCCAGCTTCATCCCTGCAACTCAGGACAGCAGGTTTAAACAATGGACGCAGAAAGGCATCACATCATTCAGTACAATTATAAGGAATGGGAACCTAGATAACTTCCAGGACCTAAGTAAAAAACATGGCTTGGATAAACAAGATTTTTACAGATACCTACAAGTTCAGCACTATTTCTTAAGGGAGATAAAAGTGACTGACCCTCGAGCACCTCCAAAATTAATCCAAGTATTCACTAACGCATACTTGGGGAGTAACAAAAAAACTATTTCAAATCTCTACTTGGGTATTCAATCCTCAAAGAAACATTCTACAAACTATATTAAAAAGAAATGGGAGGAGGAACTTAACATTGAAATAACTGATGAAACATGGTTGAACATATTAGAGACTCAACAAAGCTCCACCAACTCAAGGTCATGGAGAGAATTCTGTTGGAAGAATGTTATACGTTTCTTCATAACACCTAAACTGAAATCAAAACAGACTGGCTCACAACACCCTTGTTGGAGAGAATGCGGTCTATTGAGGGCGGACCACTCTCATATCTTTTGGACTTGCCCCGCAATCGAAACTTACTGGGGAGAAATAAGATCTAACATTGGAAAAATAATAGTATTTGACATAGAACAAACATTAATTACTTTGTACATGGGTGGAATACCTGATAACTTACATAATAGAGAAAAGTACCTCTTGAAGGTCCTACTGGCAGCCAGTAAAACGTCTATCACTAGGAAATGGCTACAAAAAGACCCTCCCACAGTGACACAATGGATAGACATTGTAGAAGAAATACACCACATGGAGCGTATGACCTTTGCTTTAAGAACTCAACAGGAGAGAGATCAAGAATACTGGGAAAAAATCTAATTCAAAGACGTCAATGTAACTAATATGATGATATGATGATGAAGGTATGAAGTGCACTGTAACTGCCAGATCTTTTTTTGTTGTTCTTTTATTTGACTTTATTTGTACTTTCTTTGTGTTCCTACAATAAAAACAAAGTATATAATATATATTTTTAAAGTATGTCTAAAAGCCTTGATGTCCATCAGTCCACGGTAAGACAAATTGTCTGTAAATGGAGAAAGCAGAGTGCAGAATGCTCAATGAGGTTAAGAAGAATCCTAGAGTCTTAGCTGAAGACTTACAGAAATCTCTGGAACATGCTAACATCTCTGTTGACGAGTCTATGATAGGTAAAACACTATATAAGAATAGTGTTCATGGGAGGACACCACAGAAGAAGCCACTGCTGTCCAAAAACACCATTGCTGCACGTCTGAAGTTTGCAAAAGAGCACCTGGATGTTCCACAGCGCTACTGGATAAATATTCTGTGGACAGTTGAAACAAATGTTGATTTGTTTGGAAGGAACACACACTTTGTGGAGAGAAAAAAGGCACAGCACACCAACATCAAAACCTCATTTATACTGTAAAGTATGGTGGAGGGAGCATCATGGTTTGGGGCTGCTTTGCTGCCTCAGGGCCTGGACAGCTTGCTATCATCAACGGAAAAATGAATTCCCAAGTTTATCAAGACATTTCACAGGAGAATGTAAGGCTATCTGTCTGCATTTGAAGCTCAACAGAAGTTGGGTGATGCAACAGTACTTTGACTCAAAACACAGAAGTAAATCAACAACAGAATGGCTTCAGCAGAAGAAAATAAGCCTTCTGGAGTGGCCCAGTCAGAGTCCTGACCTCAACCCAATTGAGATGCTGTGGCATGACCTCAAGGGAGCAGTTCACACCAGAAATCCCAAGAATATTGCTGACCTGAAGCAGTTTTGTAAAGAGGAATGGTCCAAAATTCCTCCTGACCTGTGTGCAGGTCTACAGAAAATGTTTGGTTCAGGTTATTGCTGCCAAAGGAGGGTCAACCAGTAATTGAATCCAAGGTTTCACTTACTTTTCCCACCCTGCGCTGTGAATGTTTACACGGGGTGTTCATAAAGACCTGAAAACCTATAATTGTTTGCGTGTTATTAGTTTAAGCAGACCCTTTGTCTATTGTTGTGACTTTGATGAAGATATTGCCCTTTCTACCACAATATACACTTGCTCTTATTCCAGAATGCACACGACATATACCCTGGCATTATGTGGCTGAGTGATGAGGAGAAATTGAAATGTTTTTTTTTGTCCATGTATGTTTGTCCGTGTATTTCCTTTTGTGGAATATTTAGATAAAGCCTGGAATAAAAGGAAAAGGGCTACTTAGAAGCTAAATATTTGAAATATTTAATTATATGTGGTTAATGGTGTGTGTGTGTGTACGGTATATAGATTGTGTATAGGCTTGTCTCCCATATGAATCTTCTCTTTGTGTCAGACTGGGTTCAAGTGACTTCTGTTTCTTTTTTCTGTATATATTTGTCTGTTTATTGTATGTATGTATGTATGTATGTATGTATGTATGTATGTATGTATGTATGTATGTATGTATGTATGTATGTATGTATGTATGTATGTATGTATGTGTACATATGCAGTGTCTATGTATGTATGTATGTATGTATGTCTATATTATTTTACTGCTCGAGGGATGTAATTATTGTTAGGATAACCTTGTTTAGTATTATGTATTGCTGTATTTTATTCTTATTATTAAAATTATTTTTTTCACTCTTTATGTGATGCGCAATGCAGAGAATGGCGGAAGAAGAATCATCATTTATATACCATAGTGAATAATTGTAATGTTTGTTGGTGTCAATTAATACCATAAGGGATGGGTTGCCAATTGGCGATTTGACACGAAAATAAAACGTCATTCATTCGACACACTTTCACACTCACCACATACACTACTGTATATTTATCTATCCTGTTGCCTAGTCACTTTAACCCTACATATATGTACATAGCTACCTCAATTACCTCGTACTCCTGCACATCGATTCTGTGTTGGTCTCCCTTTATATAGCCATGTTATTTTCACTGGTTATTGTTTTTTATTTATTTTTCATCTTTAACTCTGCATTTTTGGAAAAGGACCCGTAAAGTAAGCATTTCCCTTTTCGTCTACACCTGTTGTTTACGAAGCATGTGACAAATACGATTTGATTTGAAATGCAATACATCAACTACCCATTTGGAGACAGAGGCAACTCACTGATCCATGCCCATCCAAACTTCTTTGAGAGGTAAGCTATTTCCTCCTCTGCAAAGCTGCTCTTCCAAAAGGAAGACAATTTTGTCACCATCCAATATTAGCCGTTTGGACAAAAAAACAGCTAAATCATAAACAACGAATAATTACAAACGTATCTCGACCTGCAATAATTCTGAATAAGTAAGTGAATTCTCTTAAACAGTGAAATTGGTCATTCAAATGGACCAATGTGCTGATTCGATGTTAATGGACTTTCTGGGTTGGAGTGGTTGTTGCTGATGGATTTAGATTAGCTAAACACTCTGCAGTTAGTTTGAGTAATCAACTCTGTTCATATATTGTTGCAATGTTAATTAGCATATTTGAATCACAATCATTCTCAAGGTGCTGCTCCACATGTACTATATCATTAGTGTTTTTCTAGCTCCCTCCAAAAGGAATCCGACAAGGAATGGATTGTAACAGAGGTACTTGCACTTCTTGTGATAAGAGTGATAAGAGAAATTGAGATAGGTAGTCTTAGAGATAACGCTCAAGTAGTGAATTTGTACTTGAGACAAGCGGTGTGGGCTTTAGCGGGGGATATGGGGTAAAACAATTTATTGGGGTTAACAGCCTTCTTTCCAGGATTTGGGTAGCAGGAATCGAAAATAGTTAACACTACATATTGTCAACCTCCATACTCGACCATGGCTCTAAAAGGGTTGTCTCTGGCTTAGTTTTTTTCCTTGGTCTCCCTGCTCTTTCTTCTTTCCCCTGATATATGTCTTTACAGCCAGGAAAGACAATCTGGAGTATAATTTAAGCACCTCCCACTGTTGATCACTGCAGAAACCTTTTAACTTTATTAAACTGTCAGAGCATGGCCAGTCTTTTATGCCTGGCCATGGACATACAGCGTTTTACATTAGATGCCATAAATGTGCTGCTGCTATAAAAGAGACTAATGGGACATTAGATATTGGGCTTTAATACAATGACTGGATATGACCAAATTTCTATGGCCTTTTCAGACTGAACTCGTAATCCAACCTTTTCTCACAGTGTATCATATCATATTTAAATATATAGCTCAAGATTTACAAGTGAACGACAGACAGACTTTATAGATAGAAGGCACAAAATATGTTTTGCTTTTCAATGTTGATCTATAACCTTTCCTAAGGTTATAGGAAAGTACTGTCACGTTCTGACCTTAGTTCCTTTGTTTTGTCTTTGTTTTAGGATGGTCAGGGCGTGAGTTGGGGTGGATAGTCTGTTTGTTTTTCTAGGTTGGTTTTTGAGTTTGGCCTGGTATGGTTCTCAATCAGAGGCAGGTGACGTTTTCCACCTGTGTTTCGTGGGTGTTTATTTTCTGTTTTGTGTGTCATTTACTAGACAGGACTGTTTCGTTTGTTCGTTCTTCCTAGTTGTTATTTTGTTTAGTGTTCAGTTTTGATTATATTAAAAATCATGAACACTTACCACGCTGCACCTTGGTCCTCACCTTCTTCCACCGACGACGGCCGTTACACCTATTGATTCGATTTCTTTCTCCTGGGGGAAAGCTAAGTGTTTACATTTGATTTGGGTTGAATGTAAATGTCATCCATACTGAGGGTATAGCGTTGGCTGAATTTAAACAAATGGAAAACTCTCTTTTATCTGTTCTCTCAAATGTTAATTCCATTATAACTTTCAACAATTGTTGAATAACATTAGAATAACTTTCTCTTCAATGGGCATATGCATTATACTGTAATACTGTGCATTGCCATGTGAGAAGTCAAAATATGCCTAAAATAAAGTAATTAGTGCTAAGTTGGCAGTGGATCATTACAACGTTCCCAAAACACTACCCCCAAAGCAACACACCCCATCTTCATCCATCACATGATCTCAAAGACAAATGGGTGACCAGGGACAAGGTGTAAAATGGGTGACCAGGGACAAGGTGTAAAATGGGTAACCAGGGATGCGCAAATTGAGTCCATCAAAGGGCCTCGCGGTTCAATTTGAATGCACACTGGTTCTCTCAGGAAAGCACTTGAACATCCATTACATGCCCAAATCCGAATTTCTGCTAGCAGCAGCTGTGTATCTACAGAAAACATAATAGCCTCCCAGAGCTAGGGTTTCATTTTTATTCTCCTCGCTGGCTGGCTGTCTACTATGGCCCTATTTAGGCCTTTGTTATTCATAACTTGGGGATGCAGAGGAAGACTGCTGCCCGATGCTTGGTGATGCAGGGGCCAAATAATTGGCCTCTAAATGAAATTGCCATATAAGAATGCACTCTCTGAATACCTCATCAACCCACGGTGCAACCCACATACATTAAACAGTGAGGTAGATATACAAAGTGTTAAAAATATATATATACACTGCTCAAAAACACTAAAATAACACATCCTAGATCTGAATGAATGAAATATTCTTATTAAATATTTTCTTCTTTACATAGTTGAATGTGCTGACAACAAAACCACACAAAAATGATCAATGGAAATCAAATTTATCAACCCATGGAGGTTTGGATTTGGAGTCACACTACAGGCTGATCCAACTTTGATGTAATGGCCTTAAAACAAGTCAAAATGAGGCTCAGTAGTGTGTGTGGCCTCCACATGCTTGTATGGCCTCCTTACAACGCCTGGGCATGCTCCTGATGAGGTGGCGGATGGTCTCCTGAGGGATCTCCTCCCAGACCTGGACTAAAGCAACCGCCAACTCCTGGACAGTCTGTGGTGCAACGTGGCGTTGGTGGATGGAGCGAGACATGATGTCCCAGATGTGCTCAATTGGATTCAGGTCTGGGGAACGGGCGGGCCAGTCCATAGCATCAATGCCTTCCTCTTGCAGGAACTGCTGACACACTCCACATGTCTTGCATTAGGAGGAACCCAGGGTCAACTGCACCAGCATATGGTCTCACAAGGGGTCTGAGGATCTCATCTCGGTACCTAATGGCAGTCAAGCTACCTCTGGCGAGCACATGGAGGGCTGTGCAGCCCCCCAAAGAAATGCCACCCCACACCATGACTGACCCACCGCCAAACCGGTCATGCTGGAGGATGTTGTAGGCAGCAGAACGTTCTCCACAGCATCTCCAGACTGTCACGTCTGTCACATGTGCTCAGTGTGAACCTGCTTTCATCTGTGAAGAGCACAGGGCGCCAGTGGCGAATTTACCAATCTTGGTGTTCTCTGGCAAATGAAAAACGTCCTCCAACCCCCACCTGTGGACGTCGGGCCCTCATACCACCCTCATGGAGTCTGTTTCTGACCGTTTGAGCAGACACATGCACATTTGTGGCCTGCTGGAGGTCATTTTGCAGGGCTCTGGCAGTGCTCCTCCTGCTGAGGTAGCGGTCCTGCTGCTGGGTTGTTGCCCTCCTACGGCCTCCTCCACGTCTCCTGATGTACTGGCCTGTCTCCTGGTAGCGCCTCCATGCTCTGGACACTACGCTGACAGACACAGCAAACCTTCTTGCCACAGCTCGCATTGATGTGCCATCCTGGATGAGCTGCACTACCTGAGCCACTTGTGTGGGTTGTAGACTCCGTCTCATGCTACCACTAGAGTGAAAGCATTCAAAAGTGACCAAAACATCAGCCAGGAAGCATAGGAACTGAGAAGTGGTCTGTGGTCCCCACCTGCAGAACCACTCCTTTATTGGGGGTGTCTTGCTAATTGCCTATAATTTCCACCTGTTGTCTATTCCATTTGCAGAACAGCATGTGAAATTTATTGTCAATCAGTGTTGCTTCCTATGTGGACAGTTTGATTTCACAGAAGTGTAATTGACTTGGAGTTACATTGTGTATAAGTGTTCCCTTTATTTTTTTAAGCAGTGTATATATTTCTTCAGTATAAGTGCCAGCTGGCATATCATAATATGTAATAATTTAATGTTTTATACAAATGTGGCTGGTTACAAGATCGTAGGCTCATTGTAATTTTTGTAATAAACTGTTCTTTAGTTTATAAAAGTACAGACTCAGAGCCGTTATGCTGCTATGAAAGTTCATATACTTATTTACACCGTTTTGAGAAAATGTCTTGAAGTTTTTGTAAAGGTTTTTCGACTTGCTGAAGTGCCCTTCTTTGTGTACGCCGATTCAGCATCATTGACCCCCTCTTAAGCCATAACCAACCATCTCTTTAAAGACGTTATCCAGCGATTTAAAAAAAATCTTACTGTTGAAAAGCGATATATCATGTATAAATACAGTAAAGTTCACACACTAAAGGGTATACAAATATGTCTGGAATAAAATTGTGTTTTTAGACAGAACTGCAAACTTCAAGAAGTATGGCATTCAATGACTTGGTCTGATGGGGATTTGTGATGTCATCGGCCTCCCCCATTGCTTGATGAACAATAGAGGAGCAATAGAGAACAAATTAGGAAAGGCCCACCCCTGACTTGTACAATGTCATGACATACCTGCACCGCCTATTGAGATGTGCCTTTTGTTAAGCAAATCAGATGATAAATGAGCTGAAAAGGAAGCAAGGAAGGATCCTGTCTTTCTCCCTATAGCGAAGTGCTTTCTCCTTTTTATTTACAGATCACATACCAGTTTGTTATTAAGGCACATGAAAGTTCACATGTTCATGAAGGCATTTCTGGAACAACAAAAATAATAATATGTATTTCAAATGGCCCTACTGTGAAGTAGGAACGAGTTTCCAACTTCCACCTTCTTGAATCCGGACACAATGGTTTTCTTTGAAGGCAGCATTGAGAGAACTGTTTTATATACAGTATTCAATATATGCATTCCGAGTATCCAGGATACAAGGTACAACACTGTGAGAGACATCACAGCCTACTCTTCTTTAACTCACAATTGTTCAACTCTTCATTACCTTGTGCCTGCTCTATAAATATGGAATCCAGGCTGCATCACATCCGTCATCCGGGTTTGGCCGGGGAGGCCCGTCATTGTAAATAAGAATTTGTTCTTAACTGACTTGCCTAGTTAAATAAAGGTTCAATTTTTAAAGTTTATTATTATTATTTTTTTTTTTACAAATTATTCAGTGAAATGTAACACTATTCTGTATTGAAAAACCAGTGGAGCAGAAAGAGCGCTTTATAATTACTCTTCTTGAACTAACTCTTGTAATTCTCCCTCTCTCTCTGGCTTATTTCTTCCCCTTAGCCTGATTGCTTTTCATTTCAGACGGGAGAAGAGCAGACAAATCCCAATAGTCTAAAGATTGGTGACAGGAAACACAACTCTGTGACTTAACTTGAAACAGGGAGCAGAAATGGCCGCCTAATAGTGCTCTCTGTGTATTGGGGCATTGACTGAGCCTGGAGAGCTGTGTGAAACTGTCTAGCTGTTGGAGCTGCTGCATGGGACCGTTGCTGAGACCAGAGGCGAAGTGTCCAAGTATAACAAGAGCAAAACATGAATTAATCAAATGCTCTCAACAGAGTCAGAAATAATCAACTGGACTGGGGACCATGTGACCGAGCACACAGGGTAGCGTCACGGAAAATAGACAAAGGAATGCTTTATGGACGACATAGAATAAGTGTTGCAACCCAAACTGGAACTTCAACAGTCATTCGGGGTCAACACATATGCTGAATGTATAAGTATGATTGTAGGTCATGTGTTTCTCAAGCTCTAAAAGTTCCTAGTTCCTAGTTATTCTACAGCACATTTTTTTTTACCTTTGTGATACAATTTAACCATGACTTTTGTGTTTATTGATGAGGTTGCTATATTAGCAATGTATTTCACATACGCAGTATTTAAATCAAATTCCAGAATTACAATGATGAAGAGATCCATCAGCTCGACAGGAGACTAAAAAGCCCATGTCAAACCAAAGGCAGCTGAAACCTACTTTTAGGGCCTTGAGGTAAAGCATTTTATGTTGCCTTTTAAGTCTTAGACTGACACAGTCAGTACAGTGATTTAGAATAAATTCACAAGTATTGTTTACATGAGATCATGCACCTCAATATAAAACCTTTCATTTGAAACAGTAATTTGAAGACAGGCATCTTTAAACAAATAAATATATTTGTTGGATTTAACGCTACTTTGACAGCGAGGGAAAGATGAGGAAACAAACTAAAAAGTGGCGTTCAAAAGAAACCAACAACCATGAAGTTTTCCAGTGAGCTCTCGCTTGAGGTGGATGATATGTCGAGAGTAAAAAATCATCACCATTACAGCAGGTGCAAGTCAGTAAGATAAAAGAGAACCTGTCTTCTGGCTGTTTTTAAAATGGCAGGCCCATGAAAGCCTTCTCGCTCAAGACAAACTGGGTACAAAACATGAACAATGACATTGACAACAAACAAAACCTTGATTTTTCAGTGATTTGATTGTACGTTAACAAGCAGGAGACGGTTGGGAGTCAGATATACATATTTTTCAAGGCGGAGGATTTGGAAACTTGTGATTGATTTTAATGCCCAGTGGGGTTTCTAGGTTTCTACTCCGAGTTAGGCAGCCAAACAACGTTCCTATAATGCAGACATACAAATGAATGTTACGTCATCCAACCGCACGAGCATCCCAGCATAAGGCCCGTACACACTCAAGTTTTACCACTGATGTACAATGCATTTTGGCACCATTGTGTCAAATGCATTGTACATCAGTTGAACAACCTGTGAGTGTTGCACGGGGCCACAGTGAAGAACTCCATTTGTATTTTTGGGGGACCAAACACATTAAGGCACTCACATTACATATAAAACAAAAGGTAAAACAGTACATCATATAACATTATTACACCACTACATATCTACAATACAAAATGTATAATACCACCATACAACAATACCACAATGTACATGTGTGTAGAGTGCGTGTGTTTGTACCTTTTGTGTGTATCTTTCACAGTCCCCGCTGTTCCAAAAGATGTATTTGTACCTGTTTTATATGATTATACTGCTTGCATCAGTTACCTGATGTGGAATAGAGTTCCATGTAATCATGGCTCTATGCAGTACTGTGCGCCTCCCATAGTCTGTTCTGGACTTGTTGGGTATGCATGGGTGTCTGAGCTGTGTGCTAGTAGTTTAAACAGACAGCTCAGTACATTCAGTTTGACAACCCTTCTTACATGAATTAAATCTCTCTTCCACTTTGAGGCATAAGAGATTGACATGCATATCATTAACGTTAGCTCCCTGTGCACTTTTAAGGGCCAGCCATTCTGACCTGTTCTGAGCCAATTATAATTTTTCTAAGTCCTTCTTTGTGGCACCTGACCACACGACTGAACAGTAGTCCAGGTGTGACAAAACTAGGGCCTGTAGGACCTGCCTTGTTGATAGTGTTCTTATGAAGGCAGAGCAGCACTTTATTATGGACAGACTCTCCCCATCTTAGCTACTGTTGTATCAATATGTTTTGACCATTACAGTTTACAATCCAGGGTTACTCCAAGCAGTTTAGTCACCTCAACTTGCTCAATTTACAAATTATTCAATACAAGATTTAGTTGAGGTTTAGGGTTTAGTCCCAAATGCAATGCTGTTAGTTTTTGAAATATTTAGGACTAACTTATTCCTTGCCACCCATTCTGAAACTAACTGCATTCTGAAACTAACCACATACATTGACACACCAGCTTTACTCAAAGCCAGTGGCATGTCGTTAGTAAAGATAGAAATCAGTAAGTTGCCTAAACTGCTGCCCTGGGGAATTCCTGATTTTATGTTGGAGAGGCTTCCATTAAACAACACCCTCTGACAGGTAACTCTTTATCAACAATATGGCAGGGGGTGTAAAGCCATAACACATACGTTTTTCCAGCAGCAGACTGTGATCGATAATTTCAAAGCCACACTGAAGTCTAACAAAACAGACACCACAATCTTTTCATCATCAATTCCTCTCAGCCAATCATTAGACAAGTGCTGTGCTTGTTGAATGTCCTTCCCTATAAACGTGCTGAAAATCTAGTGTCAATTTGTTTACTGTAAAATAGCATTGTATCTGGTCAAACACAATTTTCCCCAAAAGTTTACTAAGGCTGATTGGTCGGCTATTGGAGCCAGTAAAGGGGCTTTACTATTCTTGGTTAGCAGGATGACTTTTGCTTCCCTCCAGGACTGAGGGCACACACTTTCTAGTAGGTTTAAATTGAATATATGACAAATAGGAGTGGCAATATCGTCCATTTGGTGTAATTTTATAATTTATAAAGTCCTGTCTCCTTGAGGCATGTTCATAAATGGGAAGTTGATTCATAAATGGACAGCAGCTCATCCTAGCTTTGTATTGAAGGTCTACTTGTATGTCTCAAATCTATTCTAATAGCTATTCAAGGTGTCTGTGGGTTTCTAGTCATCTGTGACATTTGAATACATCACAACTCACAGTGGTCTGCTCTGGCTTGATCTCAGCTAGCTACTGGAACACATGAGTGCCAAGGAGAGGTGCTTCATTATCCACCGTCTGCTCCAGAAGTTTTTAAGCCCAATAATAAATGAATAACTGATTTCAAATTCAGCAGCTGACCTGTTGATGAGTCAGTATTGTTTCATATTGCCATGATTCAGCCTTCCATAATGAGGACTAATAACACGCCAATGCATAAACAAAATAGTTATTAACAAGATCTTCTGGCTTTAGAAATGATAATGGTGAGACAAAAGGTGAAATATCTGTATGTTCTAACACCAGATTAGTTGAAAATGAATTTTAAGGCCAGGTACCAGAACCTCATTGGTAATTGTTTTCTTCCCTGAATCATATTACAATTAACTTTAACTAGTTGAATGTGGACACAAATGTAATAATTTTTATGTATTAACATTTTTCTGAAATATCTGATTTAAATATGCAAATGAAGCCATATCGCATTAAATATGTGCATATTTGCATACTGCACAAATTACTTTTTCTGGACACTGGATGAAGTCTGCCTAAAAATGGGGTTTCATTTTGTTAAGACACTCCTGGACCGGACTTGTCCAGAACAGATTGGGGATAAATACTTGTAAGATCTTTCTATCTGGAAAATTCCAGATACATTTACGGAAAATGCATTTTTGGCACAAGAAAATGTTATCTATAATAAAACATGTACAACATGTTAATAATTCTATCTGGGAAAGTCTGGAGAATATAATATATCTAAGGATAACCACACAACGTTTGGTGAATGCAGATTATTCTAAAGCTGAGAAATAAATTGCCTGTGGGAAGAGTCTGACTTTTGAGGAATGGCAGTTTTCGCCACTGAATACAGAATACCAAACTCCTATTTGAACCAAATCACCCTCTATTCAAAGTAAGTTGCAAAAATATAGTTCAGTTTGTAACACTCTCTATGAAATGGGCTTTTCAATTATGTATGATTAAATGTAGTGAGCTTTGAAATTAGGGATTTATGACAATTTGAGTGAGGTTAAAATTCATGAAACTTTGTCTTTAGTAGGCTATAATAAACAAACAAAAACATTTGAAAGAACTGATATTAAGGGGACCAAAATACCCAAGAATCTCAAAATTGATAAGTAGATGCAAAAATGTCATTTCAGTCTGCGGTGCCTCACCTTAAACAGACTTGCCCAGAGGGAATTGTTGATATGTTGTACATTTTCCACGTTGCCGTGAATTTGTTTAAGACTTGAGGACTGTGAAGAGACCCTTTGTGGCAAGTCTTGTGTGGTACGTATTGGTGTCTGAGCTGAATGTTATTTGATTGTGCAGACAATTTTTATTACCTTAATAATGCTTCTCATAAAAACTAGAAGAGAAGCAGTTAAATTAAGATAGTACACATGTAAGTTAGCTAGTAGTTTAGCTTGCATTGATCTAATTAATTAGCATACCCTCACACCCCACATCGCATCCTACAGGATGCAGCATACTGGAAAAAGTGTGTCTGCCTGGAACTTCCTGTGAAAGTCAGGAAGTGAAACAGGAAGTGGAGCACACAGGAGTTATAGATTGAGCAATCATGGGCATGGCTCCTAGCAAGTTGGCTGCTTTGTGTTTGTGAATGTTGGATTTAGAATCCAGTAAATGGGTGTGTTCGAGCAGTAAGGCTAACAAAGGCGACTGTAGAAGAAAGTAGGTGAGTGAAGTCGTGAGAGGTGCATCTGTGACAGCCGAAAGTCGGACACTGGTGGTTTTCCAACAGCAATTCTGAGATCAACATGGCAGTGTCCTCATAGCTGCTATTGTTTCTAAAAATATTTTCTTTTAAATGTCGAAATTAAATGTTATAAACCCCTTTCACACACTCACAAACTGAAACATAATGTGTGAACAATTAATTGGTTAGAAACTGGCTCAAAAATCACTCATCCTTTAGCTTTAGAATTGCGGCAAAGTTGATTGGTTGACAAATAGTGCCTCCCACAATGCCAGTGATGGCTGCATGGTGCAGTTGGTGTGAAGCAACTACAGCAAGGCTGGACACATTATATTTTTAACAATGCTTTTTTCTGATAAAAAAACAGTTCATAGCATCTGCCGTGGAGCCCATTTTCATAATATAACAATATGTCCCAGCAGCTTGCCGTAGTTTTGAAGTAATCACGAAAAAACAGGCCTTATTTTAGGGCATTTTTCACCCTGCCAGCTACTATTAGTTCTGTTGAGCACCGTGGCACCAACTCGCCTTCCGAACGTTCTATTCCCAGCATATTGTTCTACGTCACAATGCCTGCTTTGCTATTGTTGGCAATGAGACCTGCCCATGATGCTGATGAAATGTAAATGTAAAAAAAAATATATATATACTCATGGAACTCTGAGGTTGTCCCCTTGTTTCCTATAGGGAAATATAGTTATGTCTGTCTTTTTCGCCAAATATCTCGCAATGTGTATATTTAGATTTTTAAAAAATTGGACACCATTTTAATCATGAGATTCTCCTCTTTCTAATTATGTAAGGCTGTGCAGTGTATTCTGTTGTCATCAAACGCTAGCCCCGAAATACCTTTTACCCCTGGAACGCTGAGCTCCCCCGATTGTTTTCCTATGTAGAGGCATGCTGGTGTATTTTGCCAAATATCTCGCAATGTGTATATTTAGATTTTTTTCAAGTCGGACACCATTTAATCAGGATAATCTCCTCTTTTTAATTATGTAAGGCTCGGTAGTGTATTCCGTTGTCAAAAAAACGCTAGACCAGAAATAGTCAGAAGTTGCCATTTTTTCCTACTTCCTCGCTATGCCGACATAAGCACACTTGGCACCATCGAGGTTTACTTTCTACACAACTTGTTATTTTTCAGTTTCGTCCTCAGAACAGATTGTAGTGGTAAAATAAAAAGGGATACATTTTTTGGTACCATTTAGGCGAAATGGAATTCTAAGCGCCTCTCCAGCCAGAAGAGTCTCTGCAAACGTTCGATTCAATACATTTTCTATGGGCTCGCACTAGTGTTCCAGCTTAGCCAACATTCTTTTGCCCTTTTTCAGCCTTGGGTGAATTTTGACTCGTTCTATTGTCCAGCCTACTACAGCGACTTGAGGCGACTTCATCAAAAACTGCGTGACCTTTGATCACAAGTTCATGCAGTCGGACCATTTTCATTCCCATACTGCAACACACTTTGAAAGGTGGTCACCGACTAGAGAAAATTGTCCTTTTTTTCAGTTGAAAGAAGTGCTTCTTACCATAACCTGAACAATGCTGAGGCATGGGTTGGTGGACTGCCAAAGTGACGTTTCAACTTGCCATGGACCATGTCAGCGCATACAAACAACCCTGACTGTGTAAGAAAAATACTACAATATATGTATATAAATGTTAATTTAAAAGGCATGAGTTTACATGGTTAAGGCTGGGCAGCAACTTCTACTGGACAGTTGATTTATCTACAACTACAGTATGCCTTCGCTCTCCCATCCAGGGTTTTAACCAAGCCCAACTTTAATATTTGTCATTGACTACTACCAATGTGCTATCATGAGAATGATTGTTGAGTGCTCCATTAATAACTAAATATATTCACTGCTGGTATCAGTCATTCCTCCTCCTCTCCTCCCATCCCTCCTCCCCTCCTGTCCTCCTCATCCTCCTGTCCTCCTCCGCCTACCCTTTCTCCTCCTCCTCCCCATCCCCTCCTCCTCTCTACTTTCCTCCCCCTATTCTCTTATTTTCCTCCTTCCCTCCATCTACCTGTCCTCCTCCCCTCCTCCCCCTACCCCTCCTCCTCCCCTCCCCCTCCTCCTGTCATCCTCCCACCTCCTCCTCCTCCTTCCCCACCCCTCCTCCTGTCCTCCTCCTACCCCCTCTTCGCCCCCCTGTCCTCCTCCTTCTGCTTTTCCCCTTCCTCCTCCTGAAGGCAGACTTTGCTTCTTTAATCAATAAGTGTTAAATTGCAGGCGTCCATGACATCAGACAATGGTATGCAAGTGCTTTGAAATGTGTGTGTCCCATGTACAGTATGTGAGACCTTAAAAGGCTTAGCTTACATGTCTCAGCATGAAACTCTTTAAAGGGGAAGTTCAGGATTTTACAACTTGATGTTAGATGGTTCCTTACCCTGAAAGAAGTCTTTGGACCAAGACAAAATTCATCCATGGTTAGGTTTTCTTTAAACGACCACTACAAACTTTAGCTAACTTTAGGCACCCCTAGATAGCAACCACAAATTGATAGGGTCATGTATGATTTTCCAAATAACATTGACAAAATAGGCAGTTAATTTAATTTGTCCATAAAATGCACAATTGCACACATGCTTAGAGCACTGGGCCAGTAACCGAAAGGTTGCTGGATCGAATCCCTGAGCTGATAAGGTAAAAATCTGTTGTTCTGTCCCTGAGCAAGGCAGTTAATTAACCCACTGTTCCACGAAGACGTGGATGTCAATTAAGGCAGCCCCCTGCACCTCTCTGATTCAGAGGGTTTTGGTTAAATGCGGAAGACACATTTCAGTGGAAGGCATTCAGTTGTACAACTGTCTAGGTATCCCCCTTTCCCTATCACTCCCATTGATGCTTATAAAGCAGTGGCTAATGTTAGCTTAAGTTTGTAGTGGATGTTTAGAGAAAGTCGAACCAGAGTTAGGATGAACATGAAAAGTGATCTCAGTAAAAACGAGCCATACAGTCAAGTGTGTCTGGACACGCCATCCGCAACTTGTATTGGTGAATGAACTAGTCCTTAACTAATTCAATATTCTCTTATTCTGTTAGAAGCAGCCAATGATCGTTGTCCCCAACTCCCAGCATCTCAAAATGAAATACTATAGACACATGATTAGTATTGACTTAGGAGTACTCACATGTTGCACAATCGGTAAACCTCAAAATGCCTCTGAGAGTCCACACACATAATAGAAAATATTGGCTTCCCATTGTGTGGTGAACCAAAGCTAATTAACTTCAGAATAATTGCGATACTCCTTCTGGAATGAGGATTTATGGGGGTGCTCTGCCAATTGATTACTGACAACAACCAAAAGTATTCCCGTCATCAAGAGAAAAACAAACACCATATATGACGACAGAATACACAGTGACAAATTTAATGAAGACGTATGACAACTAATATTTGACAACAGGGTCGGTCCCGGTCTGTCATTTACATAAGCTTCCATATTAATAGGCTGTTAGTTAGCATACCGAGTGAAGGAAGGTTGACTCCCGTCCGACTTTACAGAGCCTGAGAATTAACAGCAGGAGAGCGGAGAACAAGTTCAGCCAGGATATGTTGAGGGTGAACAAAGAAATGTGCTGGTGCAGGGGCTGGTAATCATGGCAGAGCAGCTGAGGGACACGATAGGCTCCAGAATAAATCTGGTGACAAGTGCCATCCCAAATTACAGTCTCCATAAACAGCCTGCTAATTAACGCTAGCGCGCGTATGTGTGTGGATTCCAGAGAGGCTGATATGTGGGCCAGCCACCTCAGGGGACACTGACATGAGTATCGTTTTTCATACATTCACAAATGTATGCGGCTGCGCGGAAACACACACACATTAACACTTTTGTACTCTCAGTATCTCCCATAATTGAACAACCTATACATACACAAACATAATTTCAGATCTATGCCTTCTCTCATGTACACTGCCATGACCCAAACACATGGATGCTCACACAATCTCCCCTGTACTCACTGGCAAACACAAAAAAGCCCCAAACATCTGTCACTCTGGGATATATCCCCATCGGTTAGCCTTGACACTTTTGTTTACTGAGAGGAGACCTCAAACAAACCTGTCAGGATTCCAGGGAGGATAGTAAGGGCTATCCGTCTTAACCAGGAGTCTTCCAGGAGAGAGACAGGCAATTAGCACTTCAGACGGTGCCCAGGCATGACTGTTGACACGGGCAGAAGAGACATGCTCAGTGGTGGCGGGTGCCATTCCCTCTGTGTGTGGTCAAAGAGAGCACGTTTCAGAAAGTCACACTGGGCACTTGATGTTCCCAATGAGACGGCCGACCTGCATCAATAAGGGTGACTGTGATAAACACACAGCTAGCATCAACACAAATAATCAACCTTGTCATTGACAGGAGCATGTGTTTACATCCTTACAAACTCAAACACATGCTGTATGTGGATGCACACACACACCCCTACACACACACACACACACACACACACACACACACACACACACACACACACACACACACACACACACACACACACACACACACACACACACACACATACACACACACACAAATGCACCTACACACACACATTGCAAATTGTCTGGGTAGCCATTTGATTAGATGTTCAGGAGTATTATGGCTTGGGGGTATAAGCTGTTTAGAAGCCTCTTGGACCTTAACTTGGCGCTCCGGTACCACTTGGCGTGCGGTAGCAGAGAGAACAGTCTATGACTTGGATGGCTGGAGTCTTTTACAATTTTTAGGTCCTTCATCTGACACCGCCTGGTATAGAGGTCCTGGATGGCAGGAAACTTGGCCCCAGTGTACTGGGCCGTACGCACAACCCTCTGTAGTGCCTTGTGGTTGGAGGCCGAACAGTTGCCATACCAGGCAGTGATGCAACCAGTCAGGATGCTCTCGATAGCGCAGCTGTAGAACGTTTTGAGGATTTGATGACCCATGCCAAATCTTTTCAGTCTCCTGAGGGGGAATAGGTTTTGTCCTGTCCTCTTCACACTGTCTTTGTGTGCATGGACCATGTTAGTTTGTTGGTGATGTGGACACCAAGGAACTTGAAGCTCTCAACCTGCTCCACTACAGCCCCGTACAGCCCCGTTGATGAGTGCTCGGTCCTCTTTTTCCTGTAGTCTACAATCATCTCCTTTGTCTTGATCACGTTGAGGGAGAGGTTGTTGTCCTAGCACCACATGGCCAGGTCTCTGACCTCCTTCCTATAGGCTGTCTCATTGTTGTCGGTGATCAGGCCTACCACTGTTGTGTCATCGGCTAACTTAATGATAGTGTTGGAGTCGTGCCTGGCCTTGCAGTCATGAGTGAACAGGGAGTAGAGGGACTGAGCATGCACCCCTGAGGGACCCCTGTGTTGAAGATCAGCGTGACAGATGTGTTGTCACTTACCCTTACCCCCTGGGGGTGGCCCATTAGGAAGTCCAGGATCCAGTTGCAGAGGGAGGTGTTTTGTCCCAGGGTCCTTAACTTACTGATGAGCTTTGAGGGCACTATCAATCAATCAAATGTATTTATAAAGCCCTTCTTACATCAGCTGATGTCACAAAGGTCTGTACAGAAAC
Source organism: Oncorhynchus clarkii lewisi (assembly GCF_045791955.1). Lineage (NCBI taxonomy): Eukaryota > Metazoa > Chordata > Actinopteri > Salmoniformes > Salmonidae > Oncorhynchus > Oncorhynchus clarkii. The sequence goes on from NC_092170.1 coordinate 9,880,440, forward strand.
ACAGCCTAAAACCACAAACAGCAAGCAATGCAGGTGTAGAAGCACGGTGGCTAGGAAAAACTCCCTAGAAAGGCCAGAACCTAGGAAGACACCTAGAGAGAACCAGGCTATGAGGTGTGGCCAGTCCTCTTCTGGTTGTGCAAGGTGGAGATTATAAAAGAACATGGCCAAGATGTTCAGATGTTCATAGATGACCAGCAGGGTCAAATAATAATAATCACAGTGTTGTCGAGGGTGCAACAGGTCAGCAACTCAGAAGTAAATGTCAGCTTTTCATAGCCGATCATTCAGAGTATCTCTACCGCTCCTGCTGTCTCTAGAGAGTTGAAAACAGCAGGTCTGGGACAGGTAGCACTATGGTGTTGAACGCTGAGCTGTAGTCAATGAATAGCATTCTCACATAGGTGTTCCTTTTGTCCAGGTGGGAAAGGGCAGTGTGGAGTGCGATAGAGATTGCATCATCTGTGGATCTGTTTGGGCGGTATGCAAATTGGAGTGGATCTACGGTTCCTGGGATAATGGTGTTAATGTGAGCCATGACCAGCCTTTCAAAGCACTTCATGGCTACAGACCTGAGTCCGACGGGTCGGTAGTCATTTAGGCAGGCTACCTTAGTGTTCTTGGACACAGGGACTATGGTGGTCTGCTTAAAACACGTTGGTATTACAGACTTGGACAGGGACAGGTTGAAAATGTCAATGAAGACACTTGCCAGTTGGTCAGCGCATGATCAGAGTACATGTCCTGGTAATCAGCCCTGCAGCCTTGTGAATGTTGACCTGTTTAAAGGTCTTACTCACATCGGCTGTGGAGAGAGTGATTATAGTCTTCCGGAAAAACTGGTGCTCTCATGCATGTTTCAGTATTATTTGCCTCACTGGGCAGCTCTCGATTGTGCTTCTCTTTATAGTCTGTAATGGTTTTGTAGTCTGCAAGCCCTGCAACATCCGATGAGCGTCAGAGCCAGTGTAGTATGATTCAATCTTAGTCTTGTATTGACACTTTGCATGTTTGATGGTTCGTGGGAGGGCATAGAGGGATTTCTTATAAGCTTCCGCGTTAGAGTCCCGCTCCTTGAAAGCGGCAGCTCTTCCCTGTAGCTCAGTGTGGATGTTGCCTGTAATCCATGGCTTCTGGTTGGGGTATGTGCGTAGTCACTGTGGGGACGACGTCATCGATGCACTTATTGATGAAACCAATGACTGATGTGGTGTACTCCTCAATGCCGTTCGGAGGAATTCCGGAACTAATTCCAGTCTGTGCTGGCAAAACAGTCCTGTAGCTTAGCATTTGCTTCATCTGACCACTTTTTATTGATCGAGTCACTGGTGCTTCCTGCTTTAATTTTTGCTTGTAAGCAGATTCAGGAGGATAGAATTATGGTCAGATTTGCCAAATGGAGGGCAAGGGAGTAAAGGAGGTCCAGAGTTTTTTCCCCTCTGGTTGCACATTTGAATATGCTCATATAAATTTGGTAAGACTGATTTAAGTTTCAGTTATAATCCCCGGCCACTTGGAGCGCCGCCTCTGGGTGAGCGTTTTGCTGTTTGCTTATGGCGGATAACAGCTCATTGAGTGTGGTCTTAGTGCCAGCCTCAGTCTGTGGTGGTATGTAGACAGCTACGTAAAATACAGATTAAACCTCTCAAGGTAGGTAGTGTGGTCTACAGCTTATCATGAGATACTCTACCTCAGGCGAGCTTAACCTCAAGACTTCCTTAGATATCGTGCACCAGCTGTTATTTACAAAAATACATATTCCGCCGTCCCTTGTCTTACAAGATGCCGCTGTTCCATCCTGGCGATACAGCGTATAACAAGCCAGCTGTATGTTGATAATGTTGTCGTTCAGCCACGACTCCGTGAAGCATAAGATATTACAGTTTTGAATGTTCTGTTGGTAGTTTAGTCTTCTGCATAGGTCATCGATTTAATTTTCCACAGATTGCACGTTTGCTAGGAGAATGGAAGGCAGTGGGTGTTTATTCAATCGCCTACAAATTCTCAGAAGGCTGGCCGCCCTCCGGCCCCTTTTTCTACACCGTATCTTCACGAAAATGATAGGGATCTAGGCCTGTTCCTCGGAAAGCAGTATGTCATTCACGTCAGGCTCGTCAGACTTGTTAAAGGAAAAAAATGATTCTGCCAGATCGTGGTGAGTAATCTCAGTTCTGTTGTCCAGAAGTTATTTTCAGTCATAAGAGATTGTAGCAGCAACATTATGTACAAAATAAGTTACAAACAATGCAAAGAAATGAACAAAAAAACAATCGGATAAGAACACGTAAAACGTCAACCTTCTTCTCCGGCGCCATCTTAACATTACCCTGCTCGTGATGATTCAGTTTGTCTCCTCAACGAGGTGAAATTAAAAGCAGTAACGCGTCAGCTCGGGAGGGCCCTATATATTTACTTGTTATATTTTTTAATACTTTTTATTATTAACCCTTTGATGCGTACAATCACATACTGGTGCACCTTGTGCTGGGGACATTAAATGGCCACTCTGAAATATGCAGTTTTGTCACACAACAGATATAAGCCAACTCATACTACTACCAATATAAACATTGTCATAACTGTAGTATGAATCTGCAGGTAGCTAAAGCTAACAAACTAGGTTAAATGTTAGCTAGCTAACATTAGGCTACAACTAGCAAAGCAAATGATAGATCATACACGTAACATTAGCTAGCAAGCCAGCAAGCTAACATTTGCTAGCTAACTAACAGTATGCTTTAACTTGCAATAAAAGCAACTTTCTGACATAATTAGAAACTTATATCTGAAAAAATCTAAACACAACATGCAACAATTTAATTGATTTTAGTTACAGTTCATATTATTATTATTCAGTATTTTATATTTAGCCAGGTAGGCAAGTTGAGAACAAGTTCTCATTTACAACTGTGACCTGGCCAAGAATAAAGCAAGCAGTTAGACACATACAACAACACAGAGTTACACATGGAATAAACAAAACATACAGTCAATAATACAGCTGAAGAACATCTATATACAGTGTGTGCAAATGAGGTGTGTGCAAACCTGTTATGGTGACCAGAGAGCTGAGATAAGGGGGGACTTTACCTATCAGAGACTTGTAGATGACCTGAAGCCAGTGGGTTTGGCAACGAGTATGAAGCGAGGGCCAGCCAACGAGAGCGTACAGGTCACAGTGGTGGGTAGTATATGGGACTTTGGTGACAAAACGGATGGCACTGTGATAGACTGCATGCAATTTGTTGAGTAGAGTGTTGGGGGCTATTTTGTAAATGACATCGCCAAAGTCAAGGATTGGTAGGATGGTCAGTTTTACGAGAGTATGTTTGGCAGCATGAGTAAAGGATGCTTTGTTGAGAAATAGGATGTCACGTTCGTTGAAATGAGCGGACCAAGGCGCAGCGTGCCACATGTTTATTAAAATGAAACTCACCAACAAAAACAATAAACAGCAAACGAGACGTAACAACTAGAGTGCTCACAGGCACTACACAAAAACAAGATCACACAAACTAAAAAAGGTGGAAAAAAGGCTGCCTAAGTATGATCCCCAATCAGAGACTACGATAGACAGCTGCCTCTGATTGGGAACCATACCTGGCCAACAAAGAAATAGAAAAACTAGAATGCACACCCAAATCACACCCTGACCTAACCAAATAGAGAAATAAAAAGGCTCTCTAAGGTCAAGGTGTGACATAGGGAGCTGATTCTAGATTTAATTTTGGATTGGAGATGCTTAATGTGAGTCTGGGAGGAGAGTTTACAGTCTACCAAACACTTAGGTATTTGTAGTTGTCCACATATTCTAAGTCAGAACTGTCCAGAGTAGTGATGCTGGGCGGGCGGGCAGGTGTGGGCAGCGATCGGTTGAAGAGCCTGCATTTAGTTTTACTTGCATTTAAGAGCAATTGGAGGCCACGGAAGGAGAGTTGTATGGCATGGAAGCTCGTCTGGAGGTTAGTTAACAGGGTCCAAAGAAGGGCCAGAAGTATACAGAATGGTGTCATTTGCGTAGAGGTGGATCAGAGAATCCACCACTAGTATAAGTAGTCCCTTTTCACTTGAGGGATCAGATTTCTTTGGGAAAGGGAAAGGAAGGGAAAGGGGCATACTTAGTCAGTTGTACAACTGAATTCATTCAACTGAAATGTCTTCCGCATTAAACCCAACCCCTCTGAAACAGAGAGGTGCGGGGAACTGCCTTAATCGAAATCCACATCCTCGGCGTTCGGGAAACAGGGTTTTTTAAAGAAAGCGCTGCATAATGCAGGATGAAATTAGTAAGGAGCTTGCAGACCAGCTGAGCGCATTGATAACACATATGTCGTAAAATATATCGTTGGAAATCTTGACTGTTGGGCATTGCGACACCGTGAGACACAATGGAGGTGTTTGATATTGGATTGCAGACTTCTAATGACTGCTTTGTCAGGCAGGGTTGGATTCCACTAAAAGGTACATGAAGGACTGTACTTAAATAACTCTTGAGGCAGTTGAACAACAGCTTTATTGCATAATTTACAAGCTCTCACCATTAGAGCAGGCAACCACACTTTCATTAAAATATGACTCGACAAGGGTGCCCGTTGTTACACGGTGATTGCTATAATTTAGCATAAACTTAAAAACTAGAAAGGAATAATAATATTGATTACAATATTGTAGCCTTAAAACAAGTGGGTAGGCCTAACAATGACAACACTTAACTAAAGATGCTGATTAATCATCATTCCAAGACACTCTGGTATCCCACAGTGCTTACAGTAGCTGCTGCATTCGTTTATCCACTTCAGAAATTCAGTCTGACGATTTCAACTCTGTGTCAAACTACCTTTGTGCATTCAGAATGAGCTGAAGTCCTTGAAACAAGTATCAGTCATAACACTACGGTGGATGTAGTGAGAATATAAACAGTTTTTTGGCCACCAGACGATGTCACTGTTGTTGTCCCCAGGTTCCCCTTGTGTACAAAGGGGCTCAGGAAGAGAGGTTTGAGCAGATTGTTAACCTGAGAGCAGAGGTCAAGAAAGTCCATCTGAAGTCTGTCTGAGATGAAATGGAATGGAGTAAAATTAGATGGGATGAACAATTTCGGCGCAGGAATGACCAAGTCAGTAGTTTTGGAGAGATTGCCTCTGTACAACACTGTACAACAAGGATCTTTGGAATAATTATATTGTTGCTCTTCAGAGATTTCCAATGCAGATGACTATTACGTAAAGACTAGTTACTCAATAATTCATCATATATCTACCGCTGCAGAGTGACTTAAGAAACACTGGCTGCATCTGAAATGGCACGTTTCCCTACATCTGAATGAGGGCAAAGTCCTGGAACAGATCAAATGGTTGATATGGTTTGTTACATTTTACAGCAATCGGTAATGAGGAAGTTAAGTTGACTTTTATCTGTCTAAGAGAACTGAAATAATTCAAAGTGACATGTAATCATATTGCATATTAAGGTATCACTAAAATAACTACAGGTAGCTCTTAGCCAACATGGTATTATTAGTGATATTTAACCATTCTAGTTACTGTATGTCACCTGCGTTGACATTACTTATGGTGAGATATTACTTATGTCACAATTCAATTGCGATAGACCATTCAAAGGGAGACAGTTCGTAGGGTTCTATCTTGACAGTTAACATCGTGAAAGGGTTAAATCATTAAAGCTATGGAGGAAAACACAGTTGACCATGTCTGCCCATAGACTTTTAGTCTGCTCACCTCTTCGTCTTTGGACGTGACCTATAGCTATAGTCAATCTGCCCTGGGTCCCACCCTATCCATGCCCCTGTAATCCATTCCCCACTTCCCTCAGAGGAATCTCAAGTGAAACTCCAGTCAAAAACAAAATCGCAGCTGCTGGGTCAAACAGTTTGGCCACTTCATCTCCCACATAGCAATCCTCAGTTTCCATTTGCTTTCATTGTATCATGAAATACAATCCACCCCATACCCATTGGTTTTCTCCCTAACGTGTTTCTCTCATGAATCTTTTTACTCTTTGTACTCTTTAACGTTGTGGTAACTGTTAGCTAATTTCCTTTGCCTACATTACCAGTATGTTTTTTTTTTCTTTGAGGTTCTTTCTCACGTCTATTCGTCATAACTCAAGTAAAGTATCAATATATGTCAATTTATTCCATTTCTTTTCATTTCCATTATTCATAGTGTGTGTTGGTGGATAAAATAAAAACACATCCTGAGGCCACTTAGAGAGGGGAGCTAATTATGGTAGCCTGTGATGTAGTGTGTGTGTGTGTGCAGTTGCATGTGTGTGATTATGCTTTTGTGTGCTGATGTGAGTGTGTTTGTGCAGTGAGTGTGTGTGTGTGTGTGTGGAACATTAACTAAGCTGCCCCATTGAGCTCGCTTGAGATAAACAGGGTGGTGACTGGATAAGGCTGTTCAAGCTCAATGTCATAGAAGTCCACACTCATATTCTAATAAAGACTTATGCTATGCAAATCATATTCAAATCAGCTTAATAATCAGCTTATTTCATGTTTTTCTCTTTGCTTTTTCTATATTTGAATGTTTAATTCATTGATAGCCTTTGATATTTGTCAATGTCAAGTCCTCCAAGTACTGTAAGACGATGAAAGCATCCTCAGTGTCCTTTTCCTTCCTAGCGAGTGGAAAGGAAGTAGAGAAAATTGCAAATAGACAAAATTCCTCTTTGATTGTATATTAAAAGAGAAATGGGCCATGTAACATTTGTCAGTGTTGTTGAGATGTTTAGCCCAGTACATGCTATGATTCACTACCTTGAGTCTCGCTTTGAATTAAACTTTCCCTCCAAACTTACGAGATGAGACTGCATTTCTGTTTGGCAGTTTTCCAAGAAAGAACACGACATAATATAATCATCTATACATTTTTCATGAATATGGAATGTTTCATCATTTATATAGAAATAAACTCTCCAAATGCGAGGCTATATTAGTGAAGCTTTATGTCATATTGTTTGAGGTATGCTCGTTAAATTAAGTGTGCATAAGACGATTATAGTGTTCTGGATGAGAATCCCTGTATCAGGTATAAAGGTAAGACCCAGATGCAAACCACATCGAATAAACAATAGTTTAATATTCCAACAGGGGCAGGCAATAGACAGGTCAAGGCAGGCAGGGGTCAGTAAACCAGAGGTGGGGCAACGGTACCGGGCAGCAGGCAGGCTCAGGGTCAGGGTAAGGCAAAGGTTGGTAATACAGAGGGGTGCAAAGGTACAGGTCGGCTAAGGGTCAGGGGCAGGCAGAGTGGAAAGGCAGGCAGGCTCGGAGTCAGGACAGGCAAGGGTCAAAAACCAGGAGGGCGAGAAAAGAGAGACTGGAAAAAGCATGAGTTGAGACAAAACGCAGGTTGACTTGAACTGGCACAGACAAACAGAGAGCACAGGTATAAATACACAGGGGATAATGGGGAAGATGGGCGACATCTGGAGGGGTGTGGAGACAATCAAAAAAACAGGTGAAACAGATTAGGGTGTGACAACCTTGTAAAAAGTCTTATCAAGTACAATCTTACAGATCCTGTCTGAGGTTCAGTGTTTATCAAATCAAATGTTATTTGTCACATACACATGGTTAGCAGATGTTAATGAGAGTGTAGTGAAATGCTTGTGATTCTAGTTCCGACAATGCAGTAACAACCAACGAGTAATCTAACCTAACAATTTCACAACAACTACCTTATACACACAAGTGTAAAGGGATGAAGAATATGTACATAAGAATATATGAATGAGTGATGGTACAGAACGGCATAGGCAAGATGCAGTAGATGGTATAGAGTACAGTATATACATATGAGATGAGTAATGTAGGGTATGGAAACATTATATTAAGTGGCATTGTTTAAAGTGGCTAGTGATACATTTTTACATACATTTTTCCATTATTAAAGTCGCTGGAGTTGAGTCAGTATGTTGGCAGCAGCCACTCAATGTTAGTGGTGGCTGTTTAACAGTCTGATGGCCTTGAGATACAAGCTGTTTTTCAGTCTCTCAGTCCCTGCTTTGATGCACCTGTACTGACCTCGCCTTCTGGATGATAGCGGGGTGAACAGGCAGGGTGGTTGTTGTCCTTGATGATCTTTATGGCCTTCCTGTGACATCGGGTGGTGTAGGTGTCCTCGAGGGCAGGTAGTTTGCCTCCAGTGATGCGTTGTGCAGACCTCACTGCCGTCTGGAGAGCCTTTACGGTTGTGGGTGGAGCAGTTGCCGTACCAGGCGGTGATACAGCCCGACAGGATGCTCTCAATTTTTTTATTGTTGTTTATCACTGAGGGGCAGGCATGTAGCTGCTGTAAATTGCTGAATTTAACAGCTTTCATATTCAAATGCATCAGACAGAAAACAGCATGATTCCCGATCGGTTTGTTTAGAGTCCAGACACACCAAGGTCTTTACTTTTCAAAGTAAAAACAACAGACTACATTGAGTATTTTTTTTACCACCACTTTTTCATCAGAAATAATCAACTATTATACTTGGAATACTTATTGAATCATTCATTTTAATTGTCCGCACCGTGCCAGTATAAAACAGCACATTCAGCTGTGGCAGACAGATATAGAGAGGGTACACAATTGATGTTGAGAAGCTTTCCCCCCCGAGGAACATAATGATACCTTACATTGACTTCTTAAAGAAGTATACTTGATTACCTTCAACCCCTGACTGACCTGGAGGGAAATCATGTCTTTGATAGAGCTAGAATCTTACTCTGTGTTGAAGTTCTCAGTCACAGCCACAACCAGTACAGGTACATCTGCCTATCTCTATCTACCTATCAAGTCCACCACATTAAGCTGAGAGCTTAATCTCAGCTTTAGAGAGGTGATTTGGGCCAGGCCAATGACCCATGTCTTCATTCATTGGACTGACTTCTTTACAGGCCCATTGTGACCGACTCTTCCAATCAGTCCAACATCGGTGTGGGATAATGCCGTCTTCCTGGTTGTATGAGAGACACTCCAGTGGAATTCATTTCCTGTTTGTGTTCACCTTGTTTCTTTGCTTCAATGGTAAGCCCTGAACTCTATACCCGTGTACCACATGAAGGCAGGATTGTATAGAGGAGATCTGTATAATATCTTTATATTACATGGATCCTCATTTAGGTAACATTATATTCCTATCCACATCCAATATACAATATATCTCTATATCAGGAAAGAGTAATTGAAAAACATTGGCTTGCTTTAACAGCCAGCTGAAGGTCATGATGAGAGGTTACCAGAGCAAAGAATAGAGAGAGGTTTTTGCTTTTGCGTACTAGTCTATTTTAAAAGATTGGTAGAAGGAACACCTGGGTGTTTGTTTGCTCCATGGAGATTTAGATTAAATCTTGATTTTGTTTGAGAATGCGTGGGCGGATCATTTACATCCTCCCATGATCCCCCACAACCACTTTTCTGGGTTGTCTGATATTTCAGGTGAGCCGACCTCGAAAGACTAAACGATGAGAAAACAAAGCATATTTAAAAAAATCATGTCTCTACTGATTATGTTGAATCTGACTGTTACTTTTCTCTATCCTTTTCCTCTCTTGGTGACGAGATTTCAATTGTATTTCTTTAGACACTGATGTCTATGATGGTTAAATACGGATTAGAAAAACAGACTAAAGCACTTAGGAGTCTTCATCTGACGGACAGAAGATAATGGAAGGTCTCTGAGACGTGGTCGTTATGTTAAGGCTATAAAAAGCTGCAATTATAAGCATTGTCATTGACTGACACAGGCACTGGTCACAAACATACAATGAATCACTGCTCACAAAAAGATACAATGACACTCAAGGATTTTTTATAACGTTTTTGTGGATCCAGATGATGGTTTATGATTGAAACCTACCATTGAACAATATATTGTGCCACAGTCAGTGTAATTGTGTTTCATATATTGATGCTGCAATGCACTTTGTACAGACAAAATAGCTGAAGTAATATATCTTTTGATGAACATAGAGAATAGAGAATGAATTGTGAACATAAAAAACATTATGATTGAAACGACTCTCCCTCTGTGCTTTTTGTTCTTAAATGCCAATGCTTTTTTTGCTATGTTGCTCACTGTTTTAGCCAACAGACATTATTATTATTTTTTAGACAAGATACGTTTTTTTTTTGTCTTTTCAAAAATAAGATAGATCTAAAGATGCAAGTCTCTTCCTTCTCAGTCTCTATCTTTTCCCTCTGCCAGGTCTGAGTGTTCCTCTTCAGGCTGGGCTCCCTAGTTCCAATATAATTGGAGCTATAGCTTGTTTTTTTATTTGTATGCTTCTCTTGGTGAGCAGTCATGCATTTGGTCTCAATCGCACATCTGCAAAAATGAAATAGGATTCATTTTAGTTCTTAGCTGGCAATTCCTGAGATGCAGTTTCAGTCATGTGCACAAACTGTCCCAGAATCTTGTGATTTTCTACTGATAGAGATAGATTGCAATAAAACCCCAAAAATGAATAATGCCATGTTAGCTATACAATGTTAATAAAGTAAAATGACATAGTTTTGAAATGGCAACCATTCCTATCCTCAGTATACCTTTTCAGGAATGGCTATTACATTTTTTAAATAACCCTAATTTATATTATAGTGAGTGTGGAAATTGAGCCTGGAAATATTATCTACCTTCCTTATGAAATATGGTTACGCACATTATTGAATTACATTTCATATTACACCCACGATCTTCTTTTCCTTTGAGTTGATATTCCGTATAGCTGTTAAAAGTGGGAAGTCTCAATCTGACAAATCACAGGATGCACTCTTCCTTTTAGAGGTTCATTTCAGAAGCCATTGACTTCCTTCCTGGCAGAGAACAAGGACAATGGGATGATTGAATAAAATGGCTACGAGCTGATCCTTTCTGACACCTTATCAATTTACAGGCAACAGCATTTTATCTGTCGGTGAGGAAAAAGGTGTAAGGGGTGCTATTACAGGGGGAGACTTCTAATAATGTTCCCTCTATCTTTTGTGTTGCTAGAAGTAGAGTATGTTTCACAACTGGCTATGCACCTTACAGGGCTCATGCTTTAGACTAAAGCAACTAGACACTGCAAAACATTAAACTGGATGGGGCAATGGTTAGAGACAGCGAGGACAACCGTTTTAATGGGGGAACAATGTTTCTAACAATGAGACTTAACTTTGAGCATACATTGCATTCAGAAAGTATTCAGACCTTTTCCCTTTTTCAATTATTTTTACTTTACAGCCATATTCTAAACTGGATTAAATGAATGTTTTTCCTCATCAGCCTACACACAATACCCCATAATTACAGGTTTTCAGAAAACAGAAATAGCTTATTTACATAAATATTCAGACCTTTTGCTATGAGACTCAAAATTGAGCACAGGTTCATCATGTTTCCATTGATCATACTTGAGATGTTTCTACAACTTGACTGGAGTCCACCTGTGGTAAATTCAATTGATTTGGAAAGGTCCCACAGTTGACAGTGCATGTCAGAGCAAAAACCAAGCCATGAGGTCGAAGGAATTGCCCGTAGAGCTCCGAGACAGGATTGTGTCGAGGCACACATCTGGGGAAGGGTACCAAAACATTTCTGCAGCATTGAAGGTCCCCAAGAACACAGTGGCCTCCATCATTCTAATATGGAAGAAGTTTGGAACCACCTAGACTCTTCCTAGAGCTGGCCGCCCAGCCAAACTGAGCAATCGGGGGAGAAGTGCTCATGGTCACTCTGAAAGAGCTCCAGAGTTTCTCTGTGGAGATGGGAGAACCTTCCAGAAGGACAACAATCTCTGCAGCACTCCACCAATCAGGCCTTTATGGTAGAGTGGCCAGACAGAAGCCACTCCTCAGTAAAAGGCACGTGACAGCCCGTTTGAAGTTTGCCAAATGGCACCTAAAGGACTCTGACCATGAGAAATAAGGTTCTCTGGTCTGATGAAACCAAGATCTCGTTGGCCTGAATGCAAAATGTCACATCTGGAAGAAACCTGGCACCATCACTATGGTGAAGCATGTTGTAGGGATGTTTTTCAGCGGTAGGGACTGGGAGACTAGTCAGGATCGAGGGAAAGATGAACGGAGCAAAGTACAGAGAGATCCTTGATGAAAACCTTTCAACAGGACAACGACCCTAAGCACACAGCTAAGAAAACGCAGGTGTGTCTTCGGGACAAGTCTCTGAATGTCCTTGAGTGACCGAGCAAGAGCCCGGACTTAAACCCGATCGAACATCTCCGGAGAGACTTGAAAATAGCTGTGCAGTGACGCTCCCCATCCAACCTGACAGAGCTCGACGAATGGGAGAAACTCCAAAAATACAGGTGTGCCAAGCTTCAATAATCATACCCAAGAATACTCGAAGCTGTAAGAGCTGCAAAAGATGCTTCAACAAAGTACTGAGTAAAGGGTCTGAATTCTTATGTCAATGTAATGTCAGTTTATTTTATTTTATACATTTGCAAAAATGTCTAAAAACCTGTTTTGCTTTGTCATTATAGGATATTGTGTGTGGATTGATGAGGAAAAAATGTATGTAATCCATTGTAGAATAAGGCTGTAAAGTAACAAAATGAGGAAAAGGGGAAGGGGTCTGAATACATTCCGAATCCACTGTATACGTGGGGTATTCTCTGAGGTTTGCTTGCTAGAACTCAAAACTTATCTTCCACTTTGCCTTGCCACACATAAATGATTGCGTAATCCCTCTTGGCTGGGGAATATGACGAGCAAAGGCTCTGCTGTAAGGGCAAGGCTGCTTGAGAGCTGTCCAGGTTCCTGACTTCTCTAGCCTCTGTCTTCTGGTGGTGCTGAACAGACAGCTTGACTTCTCTGCATGTTGATCGACACCCTCTACATACAGAATCTGGACTAAGGTGGTGCCTAGCAGTGGTTCAAGGAGAGACTGTTTATAGTGGTAAAATACACCAGACTAAACTATCATAAATGTTCAATAGCATAGGGAGCAGAAGAGGAAGTCCTTCACTGGTTGTTATCTTAGCCAGATAATTGCAGTTGTCTTATATAAGGAATACATGGAAAGGAGATTCTTGATTTTTGTAATTACATCATCCATTATCATTTAAAAAAAAAAAACATTACATTTTTTTATAAAACAATGCAACTAGTCTTATTTAATTGTTACAAATTACGACAATAAGATTACAAATTCAGAACTGTCGATGCTTCTACTTTTCATGTATTAGCCAACAGGAAAACACCAATGGGCTTTAAAATGGATATATGGCTAAGCTCACAACCGGACTGGACTTCTTCTTCTGCTCCTTTTGTAACCTGATTCAATAATTGTTACTTGTGATCGCAGAGGGATAATTATTGTCTACCATCCTCTGCAGATCAAGATAGGTTAACCCTGATAGCCACTAGCAACTGATATACTTTAATATCCATAGTGTCTCTATTGACTACTGTATCACAATAGGCACAAATTGACTAGGAGCACTAAGGAAAAACACCCATGTCTCAGGACACTCCATACGAGGTCACAAAGGAAACATCCTCCATAAGACATGACAGAATCAGAGCTGTGTGTCTCCAGCACGAGCATGACTGATCCGGAGACACAGCACTTCAGAATGTGGGCTGCATCTCTCTCTCTTACTTCTCTCGCTCTCTCTTCTCTCTCTGTGTCTCTCTCTCTCTCACACTGTCTCTCTCACTCGCACTCTCTCACTCGCGCTCTCTTACTCTCTCTGATGAGGAGCTGAGGCACAATATGGAAGAAACTAAAGTGTTCCAGTCCATTGTCCAACCCCTAAGGACAGCGGTAGTCTCAACGCATCCTGGTCATGAAGAATTACCTGTCCAAATGCATCCCACTCTCACAGAAAAATGCATCTCCAAACTCTATTGTTTCACTGAAATACAAATGTTTTCTGTTACAAAAGCTTTGTCTAATGGCGGATTTAAGCATAATTAGCTCAAAAGGGTTTCAAAAGAATGGGAATGAGGGTTTTGACAAAACTTGGCTATAGGCTACAGACACAATGTTAGCTAGTGTGAAATTATTAGAGAAAAACATGCTACACATCGCACATGGCATTGCTATGGTAACATCCATGGGTGCCTGTTTGCCAGAATGTAGGACTTCAGACTTGAAGAACCGTGGCTAGAGAGAAATGACTAGAGAAAAATATGCTACACATCACACATAGAATTGCTATGGTATGGCTGCTCGAATGTAGGAATTCAGACTCGAAGAACTTTTCACATGTCACATGTCATCACTACAGCTGCCTTTTTACTAGTATCAAACCCATCCAGATGTCTGTTATGATTGATGGGTTTTACACTGAGCATATACTGTTGCTTTTGACAAGAGGTTAGTGTTAAGTAACACAGCTGAATCTTATGTTTATGTTCCTACAGTAGATCTACAGTAGATGCCAATATCTTTATGGTAAATGTGTGTTTAAGGCATTTGTTTTTTATAAAGGCAGTTATAAGGAGCCATTACAAAATAATATTTAACAGGTCCTGCAATGTATTATACATGTACAGTTGGTATAGAAAGTCACCTCCCGCTTTCAAAATGTTAACCTTTTGTTGCCTACCAGCCTGAAATGAAAACACATTAAATTAGATTTTTTTCCCTGGCTTTATTTACACTCAGTAACCCACAATATTCAAGTGAGAGAAAAAAACAACTGAAAATGAATTAAAAGTAAAACAGTAAAATACCGTATTTGGATAAGTGAACACTCCCTCTTAGAATTGCAATTGCAAACTTGCTGAGGTATAACCAATCACCTTCCAGATCACATATCACATATAATTGGCTTCCAACTGTCATCAATTGTAGTGACTTTGATTAGTTCAGAATAAGGTTAAGAACATTATTGAGAAGTGGAAGGTGTTTGGCACCACCCAGACCCTACATAGATCAGGCCTCCCCTCCAAACTGGATGACCGAGCAAGGAGGAGACTGATCAGAGACTCTTCCAAGAAGCCAATGGCGACTTTGAAGGAGCTTCAGGCCTTTATGGCAAAGACTGGTCAATGTGTGCATGTGACCACAATATCACAAGCGCTCCAAAAATCTGGCCTCTATGGGAGGGTGGCAAGAAAAAAAACACTCCTCAAAAAAAGCCACATCAAGTCTCTTTTGAGCTTTGCCAAAATGCACATTGTAGAGTCTGAGGCCAAGTGGCAAAATGTGCTGTGGTCAGATGAGACCAAAATTGAACTTTTTGTCATGAACGCAAAACGATATGTCTGGCGATGACCGAGTACATCTTTCCACCCAAAGAACATGATGCCTACAGTAAAGCACGGTGGGTGGCAGCATCCTGTGAGGATAGAATTCTTGAGGATAACCTGCAGGCCTCTGCTGGGAAGTTGAAAATGGGAAGACGGTTCACGTTTCAACGTGAACATGTTTTCAAAGAGACCCATGGCTGTAATTCAAGCGAAAGGTGGATCCACCATATATTACCCCAGGGGGGTGTTCACTTATCCAAATAGGGTATTTTACTGTTGAAATGTTAATACATTTTCAGTGTTTTTTTTCAGTTTATTTTTCACTTGGATATTGTGGGTTACTGTGTGTAAATACAGCCGGAAAAAGTCTGCTTTTATGTGTTTTCATTTCAGGCTGTGAGGCAACAAAAGGTGAACATTTTGAAAGGGGGTGGTGACTTTCTATACCCACTGTAGACCTTTAGTGCAATGAGATGTTGTGGAGGTCTTTACAGCAGGTCTTATAATGTGATTAAAGGTTGTATCATTGGACGGTACACAGGTGGCTCAGAGAATGTGATACCGCTCCCATTCCACAGACCTATGTGCAGTATCCTGTCACTGTGTACGTCAAGATAACCTGAACATTGTCTTACATTGCATGCATATGCTCTCTCAATTAGATACCAAGTCGACTCATGAATTGTTCATGAAAAGCATACTGTATATGCCAGGCCAGGCATCATTTACATTTAATTCACAAGACGTGTTCTTTGAATCTATGTTCTGCCTCAAAGAGAAACGTGGCATTTCTTTGGTCATGTAAATCTTGCATCTTCTTGGCAATATACAAAATTCATAATACATTAGGTATTTTTAGATCCTTGATTTGATGTGCTGTGTAAACTGTATTCTCTCATCACCTCGTCATGGTAAACTGGGATTCTTTTGAACCGCAAAACGTTCTTGTACGTTTGTACCAAATTTTCCTGTACATCTCAGCACAAACAGAGATCATTTTTCTATAAACATGTGGTTCCAACTCCCCGGTCCTCCTCCCCATCTCCCACTGTAAGAAGTGAGTTTAGCAGTCATTTGGTTCAATAATTTTCTCTCTAATGACCAGCTTTCCGCATCAGCCCAGTCTGCCGCCGTAACTCAGTGGAAAAGAGCAGATGATTGATTTAGATAAGGCACATTGTGGTTTTCCATACTGCCTTATTTGCACAGCAAACTCCCTCTGTGTCTTGGAACCACAGCAAATTGGTTACATTTGTGTACGCTCACAGTCACAGCAGACTGACTAACACTTTATAGGCTTGAATAATTAAACTGGCACATTTACACGGAAACATGGTCTGTATTTAGAGTGAACGTCCTTGATTGTATTTCTAAACTTTTAATTATTTTCTGTATGTCATAACTGTTTTTTTTTTTTTTATCTCAAAGCCCAACGTAATCCCAGAGGGATTCATGAGTTAGAGTAAGATCTGCCCCACAAACATTCTCACCTAAAATTACATTCCAGATGGGGATTTTTTAAAATGTTGTACATTTTTTGCTCACATACAAAGTCACATTTTGTCATTGTGCCAAGTTTCAGGATCCTGGCCTAATATTTACTGGTTTTAAGACAGTTGGATGGTTTTAATGGTTTCAGATACGGATTATTGATCAGTTGTCATAGAGAATTTAAAAGACAGCTTTTGTGGAAAATGAAGCCGAGGTCTGCTAGGCCTACTTCCTACCTAAGACCTCATGAGAGGAAAACTTTTCAACATTTTAGCATTTGATCATTCAAATGTGGTGTGTATTTGTTTCAATTGGTTAATTGGATGGATTTTTGATTTTCTATGGGTACTGTATGCAATAATTCACTAATGTATCACACTACATTTGTACTACCGAACAATATGGACGCCCTGGCCCCTGGGTGCCATTTGCCTGGTCACAGTTAGAGTTCATAACATTTTTGGTTTAGGCTCAAAACAAGTGTTGGCCAAAAAGAACACACACACACACACACACACACACACACACACACACACACACACACACACACACACACACACACACACACACACACACACACACACACACACACACACACACACACACACACACACACACAACCACTCACAACCCCTCACACTCACACAAAGGTGATCTACAGAGCAAACATATTCAGGAGCAAAAGTAGCAAAACTCCAACAGGCTAGAAACATCCTGGATGTTACTTCTTTACAGTAACTTACCCCCCAACACAAAGATAGACAAACACATAACAACCAAACATACACAGAATAATAAAGAAATCCTAATAAAACAATTGTATAATATGCAGTCACAGATAATGCAGTTCACACTTTGACTATGGCCAATATTCACGTAGAAAATAGAATATACATCAACTCGGCAAAAAAAGAAACGTCCCTTTTTCAGGACCCTGTCTTTCAAAGATAATTCGTAAAAATCCAAAGTACTTCACAGATCTTCATTGTAAAGGGTTTAAACACTGTTTCCCATGCTTGTTCAATGAACCATAAACAATTAATGAACATGCACCTGTAGAACGGTCGTGAAGACACTAACAGCTTACAGACGGTAGGCAATTAAGGTCACAGTTATGAAAACTTAGGACACTAAAGAGGCCTTTCTACTGACTCTGAAAAATACCAAAAGAAAAATTCCCAGGGTCCCTGCTCATCTGCGTGAATGTACCTTAGGCATGCTTCAAGGAGGAATGAGAACTACAGATGTGGCCATGGCAATAAATTGCAATGTCCGTACTGTGAGACGCTTAAGACAGTGCTACAGGGAGACAGGACGGACAGCTGATCGTCCTCGCAGTGGCAGACCACGTGTAACAACACCTGCACAGGATCGGTACATCTGAACATCACACCTGCGGGACAGGTACAGGATGGCAACAACAACTGCCCGAGTTACACCAACGCACAATCCCTCCATCAGTGCTCACTGTCTGCAATAGGCTGAGAGGGGCTGGACTGAGGGCTTGTAGGCCTGTTGTAAGGCAGGTCCTCACCAGACATCATTGGCAACAATATCGCCTATGGGCACAAACCCACCGTCGGAGGCATGAGACAGGACTGGCAAAAAGTGTTCTTCACTGACGAGTCTCGGTTTTGTCTCACCAGGGGTGATAGTCGGATTTGCGTTTATCGTCGAAGGAATGAGCATTACACCGAAGCCTGTACTCTGGAATGGAATCGATTTGAAGGTGGAGGGTCCGTCAATCTCAACGCTGTGCGTTACATGGAAGACATCCTCCTCCCTCATGTGGTACCCTTCCTGCAGGTTCATCCTGACATGACCCTCCAGCATGACAATGCCACCAGCCATACTGCTCGTTCTCTGCATGATTTCCTGCAAGACAGGAATGTCAGTGTTTTGCCATTGCCAACAAAGAGCCCGGATCTCAATCCCATTGAGCACGTCTGGGACCTGTTGGATCGGAGGGTGAGGGCTAGGGCCATTCCCCCCCAGAAATGTCCGGGAACTTGCAGGTGCCTTGGTGGAAGAGTGGGATAGCATCTCACAGCAAAACTGGCAAATCTGGTGCAGTCCATGAGGAGGAGATGCACTGCAGTACTTAATGTAGCTGGTGGCCACACCGGATGACGACTTTTGATTTTGATCCCCCCTTTGTTCAGTGTCACATTATTCAATTTCTGTTTGTCACATGTCTGTGGAACTTGTTCAGTTTATGTCTCAGTTGTTGAATCTTGTTATGTTCATACACACATTTACACATGTTGAATTTGCTGAAAATAAGCGCAGTTGACAGTGAGAGGACATTTCTTTTTTTGCTGAGTTTATTTACAGTTCCAATGCTATTACATTTTCACCGGCTTGCAAAAACTCACAAAACACATCCCAAATATCATGAAACTCTGGGGCTTTCTTTTTCACTATATAAGTTCATTTTCCAAGAGCCAGGCTTGATGTTAATTATTTTAACATCTTATGGCCAGGGGCAGTATTGAGTAGCTTGGATGAATAAGGTGCCCAGAGTAAACTGCCTGCTCCTCAGTCCCAGTTGCTAATATATGCATATTACTAGTATATTTGGATAGAAAACACTGAAGTTTCTTAAACAGTTTGAATGATGTCTGTGAGTATAACAGAACTCATTTGGCAGGCAAAAACCTGAGAAAAAATCCAACCAGGAAATGGGAAATCTGAGGTTGGTCAATTGTCAACTCAGCCCCTATTGAAGATACAGTGGGATATTGGTCATGTTGCACTTCCTAAGGCTTCCACCAGATGTCAACCATCTTTAGAAACTTGTTTGAGGCTTCTACTGTAAAGGAGGGGCTCATAAGGGCTCCTTGAGTCAGTGGTCTTGCAGAGTGCCACGAGCTGGTCACGCGCATTCACATGAGAGGTAGCTTGCGTTCCATTGCTTTTCTACAGATAACGGAATTGTCAAGGTTTGGACATTATTGAAGATTTATGTTAACAACATCTTGAAGATTGATTCTATACATCGTTTGACATGTTTCTACGGACTGTAACGGAACATTTTGACATTTCGTCTGCTCCTAGTGAACGCGCATTGTGACTTTGGATTTGTTTACAAAACACGCAAACAAAAGTAGCTATTTGGACATAAATGATGGACATTATCGAACAAATCAAACATTTATTGTGGAACTGGGATTCCTGGGATTGCATTCCGATGAAGATCATCAAAGGTAAGTGAATATTTATAATGTTATTTCTGACTTCTGTTGACTGCACAATATGGCGGATATCTTTTTGGCTTGTTGGGTCTCTGAGCGCCGTACTCAGATTATTGCATGGTTTGCTTTTTTCCATTAAGCTTTTTAGAAATCTGACACAGCATTTGTATTAAGGAGACGTTTATCTAAAGTTCCATGTGTAACATTTCTATTTTCATCAACATTTATAATGAGTATTTCTGTAAATTGATGTGGCTCTGTACAATCCATAACGCACCAGTGTATAATGAGATATTTTTATATAAATATGAACTTTATCGAACAAAACATACATGTATTGTGTAACATGAAGTCCTATGAGTGTCATCTGATGAAGATCATCAAAGGTTAGTGATTAATTCTATCTCTATTTCTGATTTTTGTGACTCCACTCTTTGGCTGGAAAAATGGCTGTGTTTTTCTGTGACTTGGCTCTGACCTAACATAATCATTTGTGGTGCTTTCGCTGTAAAGCCTATTTGAAATCGGACACGGTGGTGGGATTAACGTCAAGATTACCTTTAAAATTGTATAAGATACTTGTATGTTTGAGGAATTGTAATTATGAGATTTCTGTTGTTTGAATTTGGCGCCCTGCACTTTCCCTGGCTGTTGTCATATCAATCCCGTTAACGGGATCTCAGCCATAAGAAGTTTAACCAATGACCAAGTGAGGGGGAACTGACATACTTCCAGTGGCGAGCAATTGGACATCTAGCTTGTAATAGACAGAGATCAACCATTTTATTGAATCCATGCTTCAAGATTGTTTTGATCACGCGGACTGGGATATGTTCCGGGTAGCCTCTGAGAATAATATTGATGAATACATGGATACGGTAACTGAGTTTATCAGAAAATGTATAGGAGATGTACCCACTGTGACTATTAAAACCTACCCAAACAAGAAACCGTTGATAGATGGCAGCATTCGCACAAAACTGTAAGCGCAAACCACCGCATTTAACCATGGCTAGGTGGAATATGGCCAAATACAAACAGTGTAGTTATTCCCTCCATCAGGTAATCAAACAGGCAAAATGTCAGTACAGAGAGAAAGTGGAGTCGAAATCCAATGGCTCAGACGTGATGGGGTCTACAGACAATCACGGACTACAAAGGGAAAACCAGCCATGTCACAGACACCAACGTCTTGCTTCCGGATAAGCCAAACACCTTTTTTTCCCGCTTTGAGGAAAACACAGTGCCCCCGACGCAGCCAGTTACCAAGGACTGTGGGCTCTCATTCTCCTTGGCCGACTTGAGTAAGACATTTAAGTATGTTAACCCTTGCAAGGCTGCAGGCCCAGATGGCATTCCTGGCCGCGTCCTCAGAGCATGCACAGAACAGCTGGCTGGAGTGTTTACAGACATATTCAATCGCTCCCTATCCCAGTCTGCTATACCCACATGCTTCAAGATGTCCACTATTGTTCATGTACCCAAGAAAGAAAAGGTATCTAAACTATATTACAATCGCCCTGTAGAACTCACTTCTGTCATCATGAAGTGCTTTGAGAGTCTAGTCAAGGATCATATCACCTCTACCTTACCTGACACCCTAGACCCACTGGGCGCCAAAGACTTGGATGTCGATTAAGGCAGGCCCCCGCACCTCTCTGATTCAGAGAGGGTTAAACACATTTCAGTTGAGGGCATTCAGTTGTACAACTGACTAGGTATGCCCCTTTCCCTTTCCAACTTCAATGTCATTACCGCCCCAATAGATCCACATACGATGCAATTGCCATCGCACTGCCCTATGCTGTTCATTGACTATAGCTCAGCATTCAACGCCATAGTACCCTCCAAGCTCATCATTAAGCTCGGGGCCCTGGTTCTGAACCCCGCCCTATGCAACTGGGTCCTAGACTTCCTGACGGGCCGCTCCCAGGTGGTGAAGGTAGGAAACAACACCTCCACTTCACTAATCCTCAACACAGGGGCCCCACAAGGGTGTGTGCTCAGGCCCCTCCTGTACTCCCTGTTCACCCATGAGTGCGTGGCCACGCACACCTCCAACTCAATCATCAAGTTTGCAGATGACACAACAGTAGTAGGGCTGATTACCAATAATTACGAATTACGAAGAAGGGGCAACAGGCTGGGAACTCTGAAAAAAACAAGGGTGAATCATGATAACGTTAGTGATCTTCAGGTGGTAGGTCTAGAAAGAGGCCTGATTTCCCGACTTACAATTTCGAGTTGAATGACCATTCAAATCATATTATCCCATTTTTTTCCAGAGTTCCCAGTTGTCTTGAACTCATTGAAGTCAGATTAGCCTGTTCCGAGTTAACAGTTGTTTTGAGCGGGGCAGAAATCATGCTATATAGACAGTATGGCCAATGTTGAATGTTTATCCTTTTAAGAAGGGAAAAGATAACCTTAAACCCATCATTGGGACCACACACCCACTCCACTGAATATCAGGCTAGTGATTGCTTTGCAATGCTTGCAGTTAGCCACTGATTCCTTCCAAACCACTCATTGTTGAATTTGCGATTTCCAACTAGTGTATTGTTTATGTACAATGGCCGATGAGCACCGATACGTTTTATCTATCATTTCTCTTCATTATTTATCCTCATATGACAAGGACTAAAAATGATTTGCCGGTAGATTGTCAACTTGATTCATGATAATGACTGCTAGCTAAGATTTTTAAAGTATGATGTTGACATGATCAGTCAATCAAAGCTACTGTAGATATAACATGATTTGACAATTTTATCTGTGGCCAATGACCTTGAGCCTTCTTGGATGTGCACTTCTAATGTAACTCTATGGCAGAACCCAAGGGGATGGACTTGTCGAGCTCTACCCTTAGATTTGGCAGTGACGTAGTGTCCGCATGAGTGACAGAGCACTGAGCCAATCACGGCACAACTATAGAACATTACCAACACCTACGCTCCGTATTTTCCACTGGCTGCCCCACCACACCTGCATTTTGGAACTGCTTACTCAAAAAAACAAAAAGAGACCAAGTTTGTATACAGCTTTATTAGCTCAATAATTATTTTTATTATTATATATATTTTTTACATTGTTTGCAAACTGATATGTGACACGTATTAATGTCAAAATAACATGCAAAACAGGCAACCCCCCACCCCCCAAAAAACTACAAATGTATGGGCCCACCTGGCTTGAATGACAGGTCGCCAACCACTGCCCATAAAACATAGTAACAGAGAGTGTTTCTAAAAGTGGTCAAAGGAGGTTGTAGGGCAGATTGTTTTAGACTGGAAAAAATAAAACTTCTCAATTGTAAGTATTTGAAAAAATGCTTTAGTGGTAAACTAAATCTTCCCTTTAGTTCTTCAAACGATATGAGCCCTTTTCCATACCTTAAGGGAACATTTCGGCATTTCGTGTATGATCAGTGAGAAAGTCCATATTGCAAATGTACGGTCCCTTACTAGACGTCCGAAATCGTTTGTAAAATTCGCGGTCGGCGTCGGGCCGTGCGGTAGGGCCAGACCTACCGGGAAGTCATCAAATGAACTTTGTCGGACATTCGGTTTCCGTTTTATAAAATAAACAAGTTTTTGAGCGTTTTTCCGCTATCCCGGAATTTCCCACAAGAGGGCATACGGAATCATATGGCAATTTGGCAAAACATCACGAATCACGACGGGGCCTTATCTCGAAAACGGAAAATATTTCGAAGCCGAAACTTGGTGAGCGTAGGTTTGGCATAATGGGCAGTTGGCCCCGAACAAGATGGCGTCTAGGCCTCGACGGTTTTTGAGTTATGGCCGTTTTTCTGGGATTAAAGGTCCTAAATGGAAATAGAGAAATTATTTTTCCACTTCAGGTCAAAGTCAAGGAGCCTCCGGTGTCAATAAAAAAAGAACCAGCCATTTATCTATCGTCATTTAAGAGAAACGGAACAATGACAACTTGGCGATGGTCACAAATAGGCGTTTTTTTTTTCAACGGTTACAGATCCAGTTGCAGGGTGTTCATACGAATCTTTTTAAAGTGTGCTGCGGAGCTCTGCGAGATTTCTGTGATTTTCTATGATTTTCTGAAATAACACACACATACTAAACCCTCCGTAAATAACTCAGTTGTTAACGTAAAGACTTAAAACTCAGGATTCTGTAACAGCATACCCCAATGAGGATATGTGGTGATTTATAGCTTCCTGTGCCAACCGGAAGTGCCATAACTGGTGTCTCAGGGGCTGTTTCGAGGGGTTAAAAAAGTCTGATCTTTCCAAAACTTCATATGTGTGATTAGGCAACCCCCATGAACTGTAAATCAGTCATTTTTCCCAAAAAAAATCAAAGGAAAAAAAAATCACACTAAAACACACCTTGGATGGAGGGACGTATTGGGGTGCGTAGAGACAGACAGTGGCTGCAATAGTTAGCTTTGTTGGAGCAAAAAAAGAACCGTCAGACCTAGAGTTCCGAAACTTTAGAAACCTGTTCTAGACCTCCGGTTGATGGTGCGTGGTGAGTTACGTGGCTCTAGACGGTTCTCGGACCGAGAAACAGCCTCGTACATTTGCAATACCTTCAATTCATTTTGACCATTACGAAAATGACGACGTTTAGAAAAGTCTCAGAGACGCAAGGCTAGGTGCATTGAAACCGGCTCGGCCCATAGAGACGGACTCCGACGTGTCTGTCCGATAGCTCGTTCAAGGACCCCGTAGCAAGGCATGGAAAAAAGTGGATTTTCAGCACCAATTAGGGTTTTTCTCGGACACCAAATGACCTATCGAGCAGAAACTCGGGATTCGGGGTCGCCTCACATAGGCCTTCACATAATGTCCGAACTGGACCCGCAGCTAGAACGTAACTATGTGTTTTACCTTTTTATTATGTTTTAAACCGAAGGCGCTGTGAATTATGGGACTGCTCTGACATATGTGATAGTTGGCTACTAAATGAGTAGGAAAAAGTGGGTTTGGTGTCAATTGATATCCATTTGGTGTCATAATGACATCTAATTGACTGATGGACACTGACTTGCTAGTTGACTTTTGTACATTTGCAATATGTTTAAACGGAGAGGGACCATCACCAAAATGGCATTCTGAAATCAACACAAAAAATGGCATCACCATAGTCTCCAGACTGTGCCGAGTTCAAGGAGACGCCCCGCTTGACCGTAGCTCGTTCTGAGTGCAGCAAACTTGAAAAAAAGAAGGCCCAAAATGAAGCCTGCACCACAATGTCATTTGATTTTGGGTGGCAGTGAGAGAACCGTTAGGGTGAGAAGCACAATTCCACCACATGAATGTTCCTAAGGTCCTCCCGATCTGAACAAGCCTAACCTTGACCGTGTGGCATTAACCCTTCACAGTAAAACAGGGTTTTTTGATCTCACAGATTACAGTGACATCTCTCCCCATAGGAATACATAGCCTGCACCACAAAATTCAACCTGAAGCCTATATGGGTTATGAATGCCGTATGAACCTGTCTTCGGTACCAGTCCATCAGGCCACTATGAGATCTACCTGTGTCGAATCTAAGCTTCCTGGAGCAACCGGAAGTGGTTAAAATGCCCCTAAAAGTGTTTACCCATACACTGCCTGCAGTTTGATAGACATAGTGCATTCAACCCTGTGTAGATCAGTCAATTCTTAACGTAAAGACTTAAAACTCGGGATTCTGTAAGTGGCTATGTAAATCAAGACATGTGTTTACTTATAGCTTCCTGTGCCAACCGGAAGTGCCTTTAATTGGGTCACACTCTCTGTTTCGAAGGGTTAAAAAAGTCACATCTCTCCAAAACTTCATATGTGTGACTAGGTAACCCTTCTGAACTGTAAATCAGTCATTAATCCCAACAGATGTCAAAGAAAAGCTCCCTCACACACACACAGGAAGGATGGAGTGATAAAGTGCGGTGCTTAAAGACACAGAGAGCAGGAAATGGCATTACCATAATCCCTAGGCCGTACCGAGTTCAGCGAGATATCCCGCTTGACCGTAGCTCGCTCGGTCTAGGCGCAGCGAGCATTAGAATAGTAGGCCCAAAATGAAGCCTGCACCACAATGTCATTTGCTTTTGGGTGACAGTGAGAGAACCGTTAGAGTGAGAAGAAAAATTGCACCACATGAATGTTCCTAAGGTCCTCCCGATCTGAACAAGCCTAACCTTGACCGTGTGGCATTAACCCTTAACAGTAAAACAGTGTTTTTTGATCTCACAGATTACAGTGTCATCTCTCCCCATAGGAATACATTGCCTGCACCCCTAATTTCAACCTGAGGCCTATGTGGGTTATGAATGCCGTATGAACCTGTCTTCGGTACCAGTCCATCAGGCCACTATGAGGTCTACCTGTGTTGATTCTAAGCTTCCTGGACCAACCGGAAGTGGTTAAAATGCCCCTAAAAGTGTTTACCCATACACTGCATGCAGTTTGATAGACATAGTGCATTCAACCCTGTGTAGATCAGTCAATTCTTAACGTAAGGACTTAAAACTCAGGATTCTGTAACAGCATACCCCAATGAGGATATGTGTTGATTTATAACTTCCTGTGCCAACCGGAAGTGCCATAATTGGTGTCTTAGGGGCTGTTTCGAAGGGTTAAAAAAGTCTGATCTTTCCAAAACTTCATATGTGTGATTAGGCAACCCCCATGAACTGTAAATCAGTCATTTTTCCCAAAAAAATTCAAAGGAAAAAAAAATCACACTAAAACACAACTTGGAAGGAGGGACGTATTGGGGTGCGTAGAGACAGACAGTGGCTCCAATAGTTAGCTTTGTTGGAGCTAAAAAAGAACCGTCGGACCTAGAGTTCCGAAACTTTAGAAACCTGTTCTAGACCTCCCGTAGATGGTGCGTGGTGAGTTACGTGGCTCTAGAAGGTTCTCGGACCGAGAAACAGCCTCGTACATTTGAAATAACTTCAATTCATTTTTGCATCACGAAAATGACGACATTTAGAAATGTCCCAGAGTCACAAGACTAGGTGCATTGCGAACGTCTCGGCCCATATAGACAGACCCCAACGTTTCTGTCCAATAGCTCATTCAAGGACCCCGTAGCAAGTCATGGAAAATAGTGGATTTTCAGCACCAATTAGGGTTTTTCTCGGACACCAAATGACCTATCGAGCCGAAACTTGGGATTCGGGGTCGCCTCAGCTAGGCCAACACATAACATAAGAAATGGACCCGCAGCTAGAACGTAACTACGTGTTTTATGGTTTTTTTATGGTTTGAACCGAAGGGGTTGTGAATTTTGGGCCAGCTCTGAAGTATGTAATAGTTGGCTACTAAACGAGTTGGAAAAAGTGGGTTTGGTGTCAGTTTGTATCAGTTTGGTGGTCAGAATGATATCTAATTGACTGATGGACTCTTGTCCACTTGACTCTTGTACATTTGCAATATGATCCTATAGTGAAAAAACATCACCAAAAGCGACATTCTGAAATCAACCCAAACGAGCGATTGAGATGACCCAGAATCACTGCAAAGCCATCCCGAGTTCATCGGGCCAGTCAATTTCACATTCCTGCAAGATTTTTATAGCATGACAAATTCGTGATGGTACCTGCCCTTTAAAACATATTGCAAATGCACAGTGACTTTGAAAAAGTAAGAAACAAAAAAAAATACATCTAAAAAATTTTGAGCATGACAAATTCGTGATGGTACCTGCCCATTGAAACATATTGCAAATGCACAGTGACTTTGAAAAAGTAAGGAAACATAAACAAAAAAAATCCAAAATTTTTATTTTTGGGTGACCAGTTGCACGTGCATTTGCAATATGATTCTATAGTGAAAAAACATATTGCAAATGCACAGTGACTTTGAAAAAGTAAGGAAACATAAACAAAAAAAATCTAAATTTTTTTGGGGGGGATGACCAGTTGCATGTGCATTTGCAATATGATTCTATAGTGAAAAAACATATTGCAAATGCACAGTGACTTTGAAAAAGTAAGGAAAAATAAACAAAAAAAATCTAAATTTTTTTGGGGGGGATGACCAGTTGCACGTGCATTTGCAATATGATTCTATAGTGAAAAAACATATTGCAAATGCACAGTGACTTTGAAAAAGTAAGGAAACATAAACAAAAAAAATCTAAATTTTTTTTGGGGGGATGACCAGTTGCATGTGCATTTGCAATATGATTCTATAGTGAAAAAACATATTGCAAATGCACAGTGACTTTGAAAAAGTAAGGAAACATAAACAAAAAAAATCTATTTTTTTTGGGGGGGGATGACCAGTTGCATGTGCATTTGCAATATGATTCTATAGTGAAAAAACATATTGCAAATGCACAGTGACTTTGAAAAAGTAAGGAAACATAAACAAAAAAAATCTAAACATTTTTTTTTTGGGTGACCAGTTGCACGTGCATTTGCAATATGATTCTATAGTGAAAAAACATATTGCAAATGCACAGTGACTTTGAAAAAGTAAGGAAACATAAAAAAAATCTAAATTTTTTGGGGGGGGATGACCAGTTGCATGTGCATTTGCAATATGATTCTATAGTGAAAAAACATATTGCAAATGCACAGTGACTTTGAAAAAGTAAGGAAACATAAACAAAAAAAATCTAAATTTTTTTTGGGGGGATGACCAGTTGCACGTGCATTTGCAATATGATTCTATAGTGAAAAAACATATTGCAAATGCACAGTGACTTTGAAAAAGTAAGGAAACATAAACAAAAAAAATCTAAAAAATGTTTTTGGGGTGAGCAGTTGCACGTGCATTTGCAATATGATTCTATAGTGAAAAAACATATTGCAAATGCACAGTGACTTTGAAAAAGTAAGGAAACATAAACAAAAAAAATCTAAAAAATTTTTTTTGGGTGAGCAGTTGCACGTGCATTTGCAATATGATTCTATAGTGAAAAAACATATTGCAAATGCACAGTGACTTTGAAAAAGTAAGGAAACATAAACAAAAAAAATCTAAATTTTTTTTGGGGGGATGACCAGTTGCATGTGCATTTGCAATATGATTCTATAGTGAAAAAACATATTGCAAATGCACAGTGACTTTGAAAAAGTAAGGAAACATAAACAAAAAAAATCTAAACATTTTTTTTTTGGGTGAGCAGTTGCACGTGCATTTGCAATATGATTCTATAGTGAAAAAACATCACCAAAAGCGACATTCTGAAATCAACCCAAACGAGCGATTGAGATGACCCAGAATCACTGCAAAGCCATCCCGAGTTCATCGGGCCAGTCAATTTCACATTCCTGCAGGATTTTTATAGCATGACAAATTCGTGATGGTACCTGCCCATTAAAACATATTGCAAATGCACAGTGACTTTGAAAAAGTAAGGAAACATAGAATCAAATTATTTTTTTTGGGGTTACCAGTTGCACATTTCAGATCACCAGTTGCACATTTCAGATCACCAGTTGCACATTTCAGATCACCAGTTGCACGGAGGAAAATGTTACTTTTGACTTTGACTTTTGACTTCCTATGAAATCATATTCCAAATGGAGAAAACATATGCCTTATGCACTAGTAAAAAAAAAAAAAAAAATGATAATAAAGTATGACTAAAGTATGTTGATAAAGTTCTTATACATGTGTAATTGACATAAAAATTGAAAGAATTTTGAAAAACGGTCCAGAAAGCACTTTTTTAAGGATGTGTGAAGTTTTTTACCAAATTTTGACATTTTTGACTTTTGACTTTTGACTTCCTATGAAATCATATTGCAAATGGACAAAACATATGCCTTATGCGCATGTAATTAAAAAAAAAAAAATTTGATATCAAAATTGGACAAAAGTATATTCATACAGTTCTTACACATGTGTAATTGACAAAAAAAGCGAAAGAAATTCGAAAAAAGGCCCAGAAAGCACTTTTTTAAGGGGTAAAAAGTTTTTGAAAAAAATATCATTTTTTCAAAATTTTTCTTTTGGATGTTGACTTGGGTTGCATTTCCAATATGAAAAACCCAGGTGGAGCGCACTCGCCCCCTGTTGGATTTTTGAGGTGTTACAATTGGCAATTGCCATATGGCATTTGCCATATACTTTGCACGAATCAACGCCGCTTTGGGTGGTATTGGACATCGTGTACATGGTTTGTCCAATGCCAATATTTTGACATTCATTTTTGTACAAATCAGGGGGGTATTCCATTACATTCCTTAAACCCCAAGTCGTCTTTACCAGGTGTGAAATTGTTATTGCCCTAAATTGGTGTAAAACTGGATAATACAGTGAATTCGGACAGATATTGCTGTACTACATGACATACAGTTAGGGTGTTTTTAACAATGGGATTAGTAGTATTCTTCTTTAGTTTTCTTAAATGGAGCAGAGTACAAATATCTATCTATCCAAAGTTAAGCCTTTTGTGCACAGCATTTCAGTCTGCAGCCAGGTTAAGCATAGTTTCTTGGAGAACCTAAACATTGCAGCCCTAATTTGTGCAGCCCAGTAATACAACTGTAGGTTTGGAAGTTGCAACCTCCCTCTTTCATTGGGCAAATAAAGAAGATAAAATCTAAGCCTTGGTTTTCTGTTGCTCATATAATTTGAGAGTATCTTTCTGATCTTTGGGAAAAACTAAAGGTGGTGGAGCCAGATTAATTGATTGAAATAGATAGACATTTGGGCAGAATATTCATCTTAATTATATTTATTCTACCAATAATAGATATAGGCAATGATGTCCATCTGTTGATGGATTCTGTTACACTCGTTACCATGGGTTCATAATTTGTTGAACTCAAGGAGCTCATTTCTGGTGTGATTTCAATACCAATATATGTGGAATCTTGTTCTGTATTCACAAATGGAAGCTGTACAACTGGAGTCAGTCTCTCTTGCTTGTTGAGGAAAAGGTTGGAAGATTTGCTTTTATTCACTTTAAACCCAGAAAACTGACCAAGTTATTCATTAAATTGGAGAGGGAAGAGATAGAATTCTTTAGATCTGTTAGGAATAAGAGGGTATCATCGGCATACAGGGCCACTTGATGTTCAAAATCTGATGTTTTAAATCCACAAATTGACGAGTGGGCCCTTACTGCAATGGAAAAGGGTTCTATAGCTAAAAGAAAGAATCCTGGACTAGCTGGACATCCTTGTCTCATGCCCCGAAACAGCTTAAAAGGTTGTGAAATCAAGTTGTTAGTTGCAACTTCTGCTGTGGGGTCGGTATATAATATCTTAATCCATTTACAAAAGTAGTTCCCAAACCCAAATCTCTTAAGCACTTCAAATAAACAAGACCACTCAAATCTATCGAATGCTTTCTCTGCATCAAGTGAGAGTACGGCAGGTATCAAGGGACCCTTCACACACGTGCACTATGTTTAGTACTCTCCTCACATTGTGAAAACCTTGATGTTTTTTCACAAAGCCATTTTGGTCTTTGTGTATTAGATATGGGAGCACTCTAGCCAATTTCCTGGCTAAGGCTTTATCAATATTTTTTGAGTCGGAGTTCAGAAGAGAAATTGGTCTGTAACGTTCACATTTTGTTGTTGATTTATCAGGCTTCAGAATAAGAGTGATTAAAGCACTCCTTAGAGAGGAGGGGAAACAACCTTGCTGAAAGGATTCAGCATACATATCCAAAAGTGGACCTAGAAGTTTGTCCTTAAATATCTAATAAATATCTATTGGGAGCCCATCTGGACCTGCCGCTTTACCTCCCTTCATATTGAAAATAGCATCAGTTATTTCAACACCATCCAATTCCTTATCCAGATCCAATGTTGTGTTTTCTGAAATAGAGGTAAATTCAAGACCATCCAAAAATGATGTCTGATTAGTTAAGTTATTTGGAGATTCAGAGTTGTAAAGTATGTTGTAGTAGAAAGCAAATGTTTGGTTTATTTCTACAGGATCCATTGTAAATCTCTTTGTAAATTATATATTTATTTAATGGCTCTGTCTGAATTTAACTTCTTAATACGCCAGGAAGGACTATTTCAGCCTGATTAATTTCTTTGCAGCCTTTGAGGTGTAAAGAGAGCAGTCTAACCTAAGCGACACTAAACAAAACAAAGTGTCCCCTGCCTTCTCTCTGCTATTAATCCTCACAAACAAAACAAAAGGCATATCTTGCAAGATGTTATGTGAAATATCACAACAAAAAGCACATCTTGTCACGTTCTGACCTTTATTTCTGTTTTGTATTTATTTAGTATGGTCAGGGCGTGAGTTGGGTGGGCAGTCTATGTTTGTTTTTCTATGTTTTGGGGCAGTTCTATGTTTTCGGCCTAGTATGGTTCTCAATCAGAGGCAGGTGTCATTAGTTGTCTCTGATTGAGAATCATACTTAGGTAGCCTGGGTTGCACTGTTTGTTTGTGGGTGATTGTCTATGTTGATGGCTTATTTCAGCACAGGTCTCATTTTTGTAGCTTCACGGTCGTATTTGGTTTATTGTTTTTGTTACTCGTTTGTATAGTGTTCAGTTTTTTCTTGATTAAAGATTTGCCATGGACACTTACCACGCCGCGTATTGGTCCTCAGATCCATCTCGTCTCTCCTCTTCGGATGAAGAGGAGGACGACCGTGACACATCTAGCAAGATGATATGTGAAATATCACATAGTATTCGTTTGAAAAGTAGCAAATAATAGCTTCATCTAAAACAGTAACGCTAGTTAGTGAAGTCTAAGACTAACGTTACAGTATGTACAGTCCAAAATAGTTGTAGATTATCCACAACACAGGGTCTGTTGCTAGTAGCTACCGAGAAACAAAATGGCCCATACATATAGCGTTAATGTAGTATACCATGATAAGTTTATAAACCCCAAAAAGTATCAAAGATCAAAAATGAACAAGCTACGTGAGTAAAAGTGATAATTTAATATGTGCTACGTTACCCAAAGGCCCTTTGCACATGATGTCAGGCTTTTCATTTTAGTCCAAGGATATAACCGAAACTTAAGTCTTCATATAAAGTAGTCCCGATACTTCTCGGTGGTGCAGGATGAATGAATAAGGTCCCGCTGTGTTAAGACTGGCTCACTGGCTAAACAAGTGAGGTAGCATTAGCCATTTCGAGTCCGTTGACATGGAGCTAAAGATCTCTGCCGGCATTAACAGTGTTTTATGTAATCCAATGGAAGATAAATAATATAAGGAAACTTTGAGTGGGCTAGCTTGCCATATTATTCACTTAATTGTTATGCTAGTTGCAGTATTACAGTAGCAGCTAATAAATTAGCTAATGTTAGTTAGCTTGCCAACAGTCACATAATCCAAGGTGGTTTAATTCTCCGTAGTCCAGAGCGGCAACATGACTAGGAAGAAGATTCACGTTGTATGCCACGGATGAACGCCTCGGCTTTAGAGGGAGATTCAAACTCGTGTGACTGTCCATTGTAAGTCAGACAAAGTTTATCTGGGAAGGTTACTCCAAAGGCAATGTTCAGGGACATGTGCTGGCATTTTACTGTTTATCCATCATAGCCTTTTCTGTTTTGGTGCAGGTCCGCAGATAGATCAGGGAAGAACATGATCTCTTGGTCCTCATACATCACCTTGCCCTTGGCCCTGGCTTTCCGTATCACTCAGATTTTGTCTTGAAAGTTGAGAAACTTCAGGATAAGGACTCGAGGAGAGGGCTGGTTTCTCAGGCCTACGGGAGCCGGAAGCCGATGGGCTCATTCAATGCACAGGGGATCCAGATATGCAACTGCATCACCATTTTTCACTTTTTCGGGTAGATTAACCAGTTTAAAATTAGACCTCATGTGGGGGTTCTCGAGGGAGCTTAGTTTTGAAATAAGGTCGCCACCAATTTTTCCAACTTTTCGGTCGTTGTTTTGACAGTGACGACAGTATCTTCCACCATGCTAATGCGTTCCTCTGCTTCGTCCAAGCGTGTGGAGTAGGCTTGAACATCACGTTTAAACTCACTAATCCCTGTTAGGACACCTTAGAGTTTGACAGAACCCCTTGGTTCTGGTTTAGGTCGTCGACATCGTTGGTTGCCATGTCAGACTCGTGGTGTGAGGAGCTAGCTGAGCTTGCAGGGCTAACTGGGTTGGTAGAGCTGGCTGAATTAGCAGGGCTAACTGGCCTAGCTTGGACCACGTTGTTGATACGAGATGTTCTTCTTGTTTTAGGAGGACTATGTTTATGTTGATTCACAATGGATATAGATCCACCTGAAATTGTCCATGAAAATTGCTGTTCTTGTTATGAAGATTTAAAATAAGAGATTAAAATAATTTAAAAGAAGTTTAGCCGAAGTTGGCAGAAGAGCCCTAAAAACACATCCACTCAGTTCAACGCCATAACCATGTACCTACTTCTCATTTTAATTTACTTGCAACTTTCCAAAGACTAATAGTAGGAGGATTTCAGGCCTGTCAGAGACACTACCCCAGTCCTAGGAGGAACAAAGTGTCTTTGAAAGAGCCTCAGACGACTTACATGCGTCTCTTCCTCATTGCTCTCTGAAGGGGTGTCTGTGGGAAAGATTTAGCCTGATCACAGTAGCCTTTTATGTTTAGTGCCGCTAGTCCTGACGGAAGGAATGTGCTTTCAATGTGCAGAAATCCAGTGGCTTATTTTTCCATATGTCTTTCAAAAAGTACTGAATACTCAACTCAGAGTTCATCAAGGCTATCGATCTACTCTGGACTAACATGTAGTGCTCGACTGACTCCACGTTAATGTGTTTTTCCTTAATGGCTAACTTTTTGCATGGGCTGCGTCTCAATTTACCACATCCGCCTATGTCGGCCTTCCGCACCTGAGGTGGAAGGTGTCGACCTATAGCGATGTTTGCCAGACCATGAAACATCCCCTAAAATGATATTCTCACAAAAACATCTGTAGCATCCAAACTGTTTTGCCTGAAGTCGGTAACGCTGATGCCTGTAGCATCAGAACCGTGTGGGCTACAAACTAATACCCCACCTTAGAAAACAAATACCCCAACACTCTCACGAACACAATGGTTTTCTCCGTTTTTCTCTACGACCCCCACAAGTGTCACGGGACTCGTCTGAAGGTAACCCATACAAATTAATGGAAGTATGGAGTTACACACAGATAACAGGCATTCCCATGAGTAACTAACACACTATTTCACACATTTCACATTTTGTCACGTGGCGTGTTTGGGTTGAGCAAGCGAGCTGTGGTGGCCTCATGGTTATTCATTGTGACCTGCATGTCTTCAATTAAATATCCAAATGAAATGACAAACCATGTGAGTCATAGAGAGAGTCTACACATGAGAGGTGTTGTTGAAATATATTATTTCTACTGACAACTGAGAAAACATTATGACAATTGACAGCAGTCCTTGGCCCGTTGCTCTTACATGCTGCTCTTAAATCAATTCTAATGGGATGCTGTTTAGCTTTGCATGCTACACTGCAGGGATCTCAATGATTCTCTAGCAGAACATGCATCATGAAAAGCTTGTGGTTCACATGGTGGTGTATATCAGGTAGAGAACAGTATTCAATAAGGTGTTACACATCACATCCAGACATCGTCCTGAGCCACTTTTGTTTTTCTTTTCAATTATTGAAGCTGTAATGTCTTTGGCATTCATACTTAACAAATGACTAGGATCTGAGCATAATTGAATTCAGCAACACCAGTCATTTAGCTCACCATGGTTTACAAAAGGAGACTGAGCTGTGGAAGAGGGAATACAACGACACGTTCAGGCAGCATCTGCTTTCATTGCCATCACAATAAATCCAGTAAGATTCAGGAAGAAAAAACAATGCTTGATTACAAACAAAGACAGGGTTGCCACACTGAATGAAAATGCAGGATTTGTCTGAATTATCCTTGCAGTCAGTCGTGGACATGTACAACGGTAGTTGAGAGGACGGTGTTTGGCAGGCAGTAGAGAGAGAGGAATAGAGCACATTAATGGGGAAAACGCGCCTCTCTCCCTCTGCCACTCTCCCTGTCTGTTCCCCTCTCTCTCACAGGCCATTTTCTAGTGAGTAAGGTCCCCTGGACTTTGATTGGTCTCGTGTCTTTACAAACGGCCCCCACTCACCTTGCCTGCAGGATGAATGAAGAAGGTCTCTAACCAAATGTCACTATTGGGATTCCACAGATTTCTGTGCTGCTTTCCTCCTCTCCTGTCCTCTGCCAAGTT
Organism: Oncorhynchus clarkii lewisi; assembly: GCF_045791955.1. Taxonomy (NCBI): domain Eukaryota; kingdom Metazoa; phylum Chordata; class Actinopteri; order Salmoniformes; family Salmonidae; genus Oncorhynchus; species Oncorhynchus clarkii. The sequence goes on from NC_092170.1 coordinate 9,916,470, forward strand.
TCACCTCTGGTAGGGACACAACTCATGCAGTACAGAGGACCTTTGTCGTTGGTTTACAGAGGGTAGAAAAAGGTCATTCCTCTCTTGAGGACTGCTGTGTGGCTGTTGAAGGGTTCATAGTAAGTGTGGGCTGTCTCATTGCATGGGTTGTAGTCTGTTGTAGGACTTTATTTTGGAAATAATGGTATTATCACAGATTGTATATCACATGCAATGAGAGAATCAATCTGGATTAAGTTATTGAAATAACTGTAATTGTGTGCATTTGTCCGGATTTATTTTCTTGGTTTTGTAGTAGCCTATGCATCTGAGATACCTGGACGTTATGGCTGGAGTAGATACAGTGGTGTTAAGAGGGAAAATAGATCATGGAAGCATGTACATGGATCTAGACACTGAGGCACACATTCATTAGAATATGTCAGATGTGAAATCATTAATCATATTTGGTCTGCATCGCAGTGCTTGAGGTGTCACTACAGACCCGGGTTTGATCCCGGGCTGTGTTGCAGCCGGCGCGACCGGGAGACCCAAGAGAAGGCGCACAGCATCGTCTGGGTTAAGGGAGGGATGTCCTTGTCCCATCGCGCTCTAGCGACACCTGTGGCGGGCCGGACGCATGCACCCTGACACAGTTGCCAGTTGTACAGTGTTTCCTCCGACACATTGGTGCGGCTGGCTTCCAGGTTAAGCGAGCAGTGTGTCAAGAAGCAGTGCGGCGTGAAACTACCAATTGGATATCACGAAATTGTGGATGTCAGATGTTATGCAATGTTTCAGAATGCTATTCTAGATGACAGGCACTCATGTGACTGTCAATCCATAAAGCGTTGCTGAAATACCAATTCAATTGCACAATGAACACAGTTGGAACATAGGCTGGCTGACCAGTGACCCCTTCGTGCAGCATGAGTCCATATCGTCAGTGCCGATTTTAGCATGTAAATCTTGGTGGGCAAAAAAATAAAAAAATGTGGGATGCATTCCAGCAAAGCCACTACACATAAAAACATAGCTGATATGGTAGATTTGCTTAAACATATGTGGTTTCTACTGACAATTGAGATGTAAGGGGATAAAAAGCGGATGAGAGGCGATGCGTAATTTCAATTAAGAGATTAATGAGCAGGCGACGACGGACGTAGTTAATATAACTATTTGTTCAGCACTTTTGAAATGTACAGCGACAGAGTTCAGAACATGGGCCGTTCTTACAGTGTACTCCCTGTATACGTCATCACCGTAGGATAAATAAATGGGGGATATAAACAGACAATGAAAGCTCTTACAATATTTGATGATAACATTCCTCTATAACAGGTTATAGGCTATCTGTGCACCACCCAGTTAGAACAGTAGGCGAAATTAAGAGGTGAAAATAGACCAAATTATTAGGGTGAGGAACATTGAAGTCCGCATCTGTCTTTGCGTGTCAAAGAAAGTACACGTCATGTGACACTATTTGACGCTTTTAATTTGACACGTCAAATAACACAATTCTATTATAGAATGTTGTGTGTGCTGAATTTGCACGTGCGAGCCAAGTACCACCACTACTATCAGTAGCACTGTTAAAGCTGTACAACAAAAAAGTAGCCAAACAAGCACACATCGGGCCACGACGTTGGTGAATATCGAGTTGGTGAAAATAGACCAAATGATTAGGGTGAGGCAAATGGGCTACCAACAGCTTGCTACACAACATACACTTAGTATTACTTTCTTAGCTACGGTATACATTTTTTCCCTGGCATATTACAGAATTTATGCAGCAGCCTACAATACATTTTTGGATTCAAGGTGGCGCAGCGGTCCTTTGTCATCAAACTTTGTAATCAAAGTCTGTCATTGGATTTATGGTGGGAACTCAGGGGGAAAAAACAATGCCACTCCATTGAATAGCAGGCTAACGTTAGTGGTTTCTTTGCAGCGCTTGCAGTTAGCCACTGATTCCTTCCAAACGACTCATTGTTGAATTTGCAATTTCCAACTTGTTGTGTAATCTTTATGTGCAATGGCTAATGAGCACCGATACGTTTTATTTATAATTTCTCTTCATTATTTCTCTTCATATGACAAAGATTAAAGAGGATTTGCCAGTAGATTGTCAACTTGATGACAACTGATGATGACCGCTAGCTAAGATTTAGAAAGTAAGATATTGATGTGATTTGATGTCATTCTATCTGTTGTCAATTACCTTGAGCCTTCTTGGATGGGCACTTCTAACATAACTCTATGGCTCTATGGCTAAAATTTTCAAACTCTAACCGTAGAATTGGTGATGACGTACTGTCCCATGAGTGACAGAAAACCGAGCCAATCAGGCGCGACGCTCTGTATTTTCTGCTGGCTAGCCCCACCACCACAGAAAGCACTGAGCTAGGATGAAACACCTGCATTTTGGAGCTGCCTTAGTCAAGAAAGCAAAAAAGAGACCATGCCGCTTTATTAACTCAATTACATTTTTTCTTTTTACACTATTTTCAAACTGATATGTTACACGTATTAATGCCAAAATAACAAGCAAAACAGGCAAGCCCAACCCGCTTTTTTTACCTAATATGTGGCTCTCATGACGGGTCGCCACTGCATATCGTCATCAATATCAATAATCAGAAAACGATGTCCATTTTTGTAGGTACTTGCTTAACCACTAGGCGGCAGTGACAACCAGGAGAGGCAAGATCTGAAGCGCACCACTATTTGTGATTGCAAAAAAGGATGCATTTAGCGCTCAATCACTTGAGATGTATAGTGCTCTGCAGCATTAGAACATAGCATTGGAGCTGTACGCCCTCTGAGCATCCTTTCTACCAAAACACGATACTGCCTGCTCACAACATTATTGCTAGAGACCTATCTGACTGTCAGGAGAGGTTTTGAAGCTGATGAGGACAACATGAATTCTTTCTGGATACACACAATTTGGATACCTGGGTTCTTTTTCTCCTTTGGATTTCAAGGTACAGTTCCATTCTAGTTCATTTTTAATATAATTATGTTTTAGATGCTTTAGATTACCAGTCACATTCCTCTTTTCAGTTTGTGTTCTTACGCCTGCTGAGCTTCTGCTTTTGAAGCTCTGATCGGCTACATCTGGTGTCTTCTACTACTTATTGTTTATCCCCTGTATCTATGACTTTCACCCTTGCCTATTTATTGCTCTCTTGACACACTGTGTAGTTATGCACACATGGAGAAGTAGGCTACACTTACACACACGCAGAGGGGGAGACATTGAAAGTACCTGAAGATGACACCAATACGATTCAAAGTGAGTGGGGGGGTGACTCATTCAGTGGCGAGTGTATATGGGAAATTGCTCAAGCCACAAGTTTTTAAATGATTTCTTAAGTGACATGTCTGCGATGTCTCTGCTGAATTTGAATCTTGTTGCTATATTTTTTTGTGCCCTCTTTTGTGGTTGTAGAACTGATGGCCTCATCTGTCACTGTAGCCTACTGAACATTCTACTTTGTGGGGAGACCTCACTGTAACTCAAGTGTCAGACAGGTAACAAGTTTGGTTGAAGTTGCAAGGTGGTGAATTGTCAAGTGACTTTAATTGATACAATAACATAAATAATGATACATAAAATGTCTAATATTCATTGATTCAAGCTTTATTTTACAAGGTGAGTTGACTGAGAATGCATTTAGGCTATAACAATGACCCTGGGGAAGAGTTGCAGGGAAAAGGACATTAGAGGGGTTGAATGAATGAATGGGAGCTGGTTCATTCATCCCCAAATAGTATGATGGTATTGGGAATTAAGCCAGGAACCCTATTTTCACAGAGTCAGATCTTGGGTGCTATGTCTCATTCGAGGGATGGAACTGTTTGAGGGCAGTGACCTCACCCCAATCACTGCCCTGGGGCATTTGGGTCTCCTTTAGACCAGAGGGAAGAGTTTACCCTACTGGCCCTCCAACCCACTTTCAGTAGCTTTCCATCTCCCATACAGGGATCAACCAGGCCCATCCCTGCCTGGTTTCAGACAGCTTCTTGTGCTGGTATGTGCAATACAACATCTACACATAACAGCAATACGCCTCCATTCAACAGATTTATGGTGTTGTACTAAGGTAATGTCCACTAGTATGTCATCCCTCTCTTTCCACAGTTCCACAGCACATATCCGATGGACTCATGGCAGCATCCCACTATTAACACTAATGTAGCAAATTCGATTGTTGGCCTGCACAGGATTTGAACCTTCTACCTTGTGGCTCTCAGTCCAACTCCTTTTGTATGCTGTTGCCAAGAAGTTGTGTTCTTTTGGGTGTTCATGATGGTGACCATGTACCCAATGACCCCTGTGCAGACTAATTCGGTAAATGGTTGCCGTGTGACATGACTATTGAAGTAATTTGTTTAATTGTCTGATTCTAAAGTTGTGTGTACAGTTAAGTCAATGGGGCTTAATTAGGAAATGGCTTCAAATTAACCCACAACCACCAGGTCAATAACATTAGGGGCTTGCACTAACTTGTGACATTAAATGTGTAATATATTCTCTATGAAATGCAATACATGATTCAGCCTTATCATGACACCAGAATGTTATAAGCAACCGCCAGGGGCTGTCATGTGAGGTCTCGCATATCTGTCGAAATATTTTGCTGTGCGACTTGTCATTTTATTTAGGAGCAACAGTATCGCTTAGAAAAATGAAAGATTCTAGCTTTAATATCTCAAATATTTTTCATTGTGCTCCTACATTTCTTTGTGTGCGGCTCCGCTTTTCAACTTAGTCGCACACGTGCTCCTTGTAATAAAGGTCAGCGTAGAGCCCTCACTAGGTCTGTTTACATGGAACCCCCAGCAGGAGAGACACAGCAGAATTTTGACATTGATCTCCAACAGAACCCTGTATGCTTAACCAGTCTGGCCATGTCTCACGCCTTGGGGGCGGTGTCATAGGTCGGTGGCGTCGACCACGTCGGGCCCACCTCGCTGGCCAACTTTTCCTCTTCATCTAACTTTAAATTACCCGTATTAGTGTATTAACATAATGCTCATTTGTTTAATGAATTGGGGTAGGCAGGGCAAGATGCTGCTCTAAATGCCAACTGTTCATTTCTCTGTGGAGATGGAGCCCCTTCTGAGTGCAGTGCAGCCAACACGGTTAACTAGTGATGAAACTGCACCACTATCGTAGTCAGGAGAACGTCTAGTTTTTAGTATGGCTGCTTCATATAGCACATGTACTGTTTGGGGCTGTCATAGCACATACAATACTATACAGTAGTGTATTGTTCCCTTATGTTGAAAAATAGGACGAAAATAACAGTTTGGCCTTGTGCCATGAATTGTCTTTCTTTCTTTTTTGGTTCATCCTTTTCTGATGGAAAGTATTAGGAACCTTGAGGTACAGAGTTGTTTAATGGTGTAGATGCTGTTAATCTTTTCTGAGGAAAAGAGATGGCATTAGCAGTTAATTAGCATTAGCAGTTAATTAGGATAGCAGTGAATAGAATTTAATTTATTTCTTCATCTTTTTCCAGTAATACAAATAATTGCCTTTCATATGGCGATCAATGCACGCTAGGCCCCTGGGAGGAACACGATTTTGAAATATGCTTAGTTGAAGGAAAATAGGAAACAAGAGAATGATCCTTAAATAAAATCTGTTTGGAATGGACTCTAGAGCTGTACCCAAAACAGCCTTGGACGGAGAACTAAGAAACATTACCCAATACCCATGAAATAAACCTCCTTCAGAATGTCAGGCGCATAGGGAGTACACACTCATTCACAAATGAATTGGAAAGATTGAGCTAAACAGTCCGATTTAATTAATTAAATTGGAGGATTTGTATTGATGCTCTCTCTCGCCGGGCCTTTCACTGGAGTCCACGATGATCTCTCTTTGGGGACTAGTGATTTTCTTCCCCACTGTGGCGTCCACAGACTCCCTCTATTTAAACTGATCTGACTGAATTGACTCCAGTGTGTTTTGTTGGGTCTTCCTGTATTCCAACCATGTCTCTGTGGTTGGTTGTAGGCAGGATGTGCTGGGCTTGTGAATTATGTAAATGCTGTGCTGTGGCCACAGGAAGGGAGAGAGGGAAGCAGAGACAGGTTCTGAGTTGGGTCTGGAATAAAACACAATGGAGCGGAGCCACAGCAATACACCTTTATACTCCCTCCGTGCCACCACGCTTTCGTCCTCTTTAATGTCTGCAACGCTTCCCTACTCAGAGCCCCAAACCAGGAACATTGCAATTAGCTCTGTGTTCCCTGTACAATGCTTCTGGTGCCCGTGATCCTCCGGTACTTTGGTGTGAAACATGGATCGCTATCCGTAAGCATGGTGTGTGTTGGAGGGGCTTCTCTCCTCATCCCTCCAGGTTAGCACTACAGGACCTTGATGTGCTCAGTGGGGTTGTTGGTTTTCCAGAGTGCAGCCTAGTTGGGCACAGGAGAAGAATCTGTGCACTTTGAAGAGGTTGGGAAATGAAAACCACTTTATACTGAGGCTATATACCCCTGACCTTTGGCATATAGGGCAGTGTTGTTGACTGTATTTAGGTCTATTACTATCACATTTTATTGTTAGTACGCTGAATGTAGCTGACATTTCCTTCACAAAGTGAAAGCATATAACACTTAAGACTCACTGTGAATTCACAAGGGCCGTAGCCAGGATATTTTTGCAGTTTTAAAAGCTAATATCCTGCAATTCTACACATTTTGCCACAAGTTATGCCATTCTAATATGATATCTGAGTGAGGGGGGCTAACAAAATCAATGGGGGCCCCCTGGAGGTCGGGGCCCCTGGGTACGTGCCCTGCGTGTCCGGTCAGTAATTCGGGCCATGATTACTACAAGTTGTAGTAATCGGTTGGTAAATGAAACTAAAATTAAATTGAAATTAAACTGACATGGACTAATTGAGTGAATGTCAATGATTAATATCACTACAGGAAAACTGCTTCTGCACAACCAAGTTTAGAAATTGCACCTTGTGTATTCTTCTATTCTATCTCTCAATAGTAAGATCTCTAGCTGTGTCTCTATGGAACAATCAATCAATCACATTTATTCATAAAGCCCTTTTTACATCGGCAGTTGTCACAAAGTGCTTATACAGAAACCCAGTGTAGAACACCCCTATTCCAGTGAGAATCATAATCACTACAACTATCGTGCAGTTGAAATCCACATATTTCATTTTTATCTGTTTGTTCTATCAGGGCAACCTGACATGCTGTATTCATCACTGCTGACATAGGAGCATGGAGAAGCTGTACGAATGCGTAGAGGGAACGCAAAATATACCCCATGCAAAAATCGAATCAATTTATCTTCATACACAATGTTGGAATTCGGCAGATAAATACTATACTACTTATGTTTAGAGAAAGTCTTCCAATAGCGCAATGAAGATGAAATGAGACTTATTAGTATTAGTATTCCTCTGCCTTCCAGTCCCTGACAAAACTTTCTCTCTGCTTCTGAATCTCATCTTGAAGTCCAACTAAGGAGGTTTTTCTTCCTTTCATCTTCCTCTTGCTGGTATAGAAGTAGTGTACCACTGTTGTAATGAAGACAGCACTACTCCTTCTGAGTGTGTCTTGAACAAGCCCGTCTGTTCCTGATTCCTGACCTCTATAACCGGCCTACTCAGCCACTCCTCTGCATTTTTCATCAACCCAATGCTAAGTACATTTCTTCCCAGCTGTTTGCTGTCTGGCTGGGTGAGGATGTTGTTGGTGTGTGTTACATGCACACAGGCACTTAGGTTTCATCAGGAGAAAGGACATATTAAGGGACATATGCTTCTGTTTGGTACCTGTGCTAATACGTATCTTTCTCTCAGCCTTTGTTTTACCAGTCCTCTCTACAACACCTGGCATACTTAATAGTGTGCTTCAGTGACTCCAGAATAGGGTCGGAAACATGTTTCATCTGTCAGGTTCCAGCTCACTACCAGAGTGTAGTTTTTTACAACGTTAAGATATCAAAACACTCTTTCAATGGAGGACTTAAAACACTGCTTGTTTCCCAACCACATACTCCATTTTGTCTCTTTATAGTGTTTGACAAACTCTTCCTTGTCTCCATTTCTTGAGTTCCAAGCCTTCTGGTTTCATCTTGGCTTTACTGGCAGATGCACATCTCCAGCATTCCCAGAAGACAGTGATATATTTTTCATGCGACAAGGGGTGATCATTCAAACTGGAATTGATTCTGGTACACTAAAGGGATTTTATCCACATGTGGCTGGGTAATTTCAGCTAATAATTGTTATTAATCTCTAGATTATTAACCATACAAAATGTCTCAAGACATTTTAGGGTGTGGTGAACCTCGCAGGGAAGCAATTTGTCTCATGTTCTCTTTTAATATCCACCGCCATCCTTCTCCTCTGGAATCCAGACCCTTAACTGTTTTCCCAAAGCTCCCTAATTAAGATTGGCTTCATAAATGTAAGAATGTATCCGTTTCAGTCCACGGTTTCCCTCGTTATAGACTATAAGAAACAACCACTGACAGTGCTGTCTTGGTGAGTGTTTGCAATATTTAGACTCTAGGCTTTAGAGAGTTGTTATGAACCTGAGGCTTTTAGTTTTAGTTTCCAGTCTTTCCACCAGCCAGACAGCATGTTGATTTGACATGCGTATAGCAGGGAGTGTTTTCTATTTCCTTGTTCATCGGAGTGCCAACCCTATCCTCCGGAGAGTTCAGATTTAATTAAAGGAAATTACACTTTTTAATTTTCATTAGTAACTTCTCCGTTTTGAGTTCAGTCGTAGGAAAATGGTTGTAAGCTCTGTTTTCCTCAAACTTGATCTTGTTACCAGTCCGATAATGAATCACCAAATCCCAATGCACGAATGGAATTAGATGACTATTGCGTAAAGATCAGTGAGACACACACTGCCTACCATTGTAAAGGGACCTGAGCTGTGGTAATCTGGTCTCCACATTGGAATGCTAGTGAGACATTAAAAATGGATCTCTCAGAAAGAAGTCATGTGACGTCTAAACGTCACAGAAGTCATGTGACGTCTGATCATAGAATAACGTCTTGAGTTAAGAAGATATTTATCTCTGCCTGTTTACTGAGTGCTCTAACTTGTTTACCAGGAATTAGTCATTATGGGATGTTTTCCATGGGTAAACTCTATCACTGGATTGTCATTGTTGAGCACCCCTCCTATTTCCCTTGTTTGCTGAAGCACAGAGGCCTACCTGGACTATTAACACTATAGAGTTTCACACAGGGGAACATAATGATGATTGCCCAGATATCTCTAGGTACTACACAGCACCTGTAATGGCAATTCATTCTGATCATAACTCTTTCTTTCTTGCTCAGGGGATAATTGATACGGTATCAATTCATGTAATGACGTTATTTGTCGTAGTAATTAATCTTCCCTTGATCCCTTTGTGAGATCAGCTAATTGTGTGTGTGTGTGTGTGTGTGTGTGCGCTACATCAACATAAAGATGGGATATCATTAGCTGCTCCTTCAGCAACATGAATATCCAGAAGGTATGACTGTAGATCTCTTCAGTCTTCCAAACAGGATAGTTTATCAAAGTAGCACAATATGAGGTAACCTGAGAACAGAGCAGTATGTCGGAGAATCTATGAGCTTTATTGCTGTATAACAAGTGCATAAACACATTTTGTAGAGTACTATTGTTTGGGCGCTGAAGGAAAGACATCTTCTTCTGACAAGAATGATGGGGTGTTCATCTCTCTTTCTTTCTTAATCAGTATGCTGACACGGTGATCCTGTTAAGAACTGCTCCACCAGTCTGTTGTGTCATTGGGTTCGGCGGTCTGATGTTCTTAATTTCTTCATTATGACAGCCACTAATAACACATTTGAGGTTTATTATATTTCCCAGGCATGACTGCTTCGGGTCTGCTCCTGCTCCTTCTCATTCCTACAGGGAGCTGGGAGTGGGAGCAGAGAGCTGGCAGCGAGAACAGGGGAGGAATTCTTAATTGGTTTGTGATGTAAGTCTGGGTGAGCTTGGATGACATCGTGCCCAGCATTCCTCCTTCAGGAGCTAAAATGTGCCTGGGAAAAGAAAGAGGGAGACTAGAAAATGAATTTGGAACCACATGGAAAATAAAGAAGCAGCCCAGTTTTCTTCCTCCCCCAGTTATCAAAACAATCTAAATGAGGCTTCCACCTCATGTAGGGACAGTTGTCATGAGACACATTCACTGGTCCTTTTCTTCCTGTAAATGTGATACTGCTTTCCAGTGCCTCGATGAGCGGCTTGAATACTCCAAGCCCTCGTTCTCAAAATATATAAGCATCTAACCCCAGAGTGGTTGGGGTTTTATTACTAGAGGCACTGACATTGAAAAACTAGAGGCACTGACATTGAAAAACTAGAGGCACTGACATTGAAAAACTAGAGGCACTGACATTGAAAAACTAGAGGCACTGACATTGAAAAACTAGAGGCACTGACATTGAAAAACTAGAGGCACTGACATTGAAAAACAATTGAAGCCTGGCACTTGAAGCCTGGCAACAAAATTTCAAATATGCTTGCTTCGCAATACGAAAGTTGTATTTGAACATTTAAACAGACAGTTTTTTTGTCTTGTTTTTTTTTTTTCCCAGACAGGTAGAGAGTGCAACAAAGCAGACATTACAGACATTACAATAGACTACATAGTCTTTGTCTGAAAGCGTTATTAGCCGTCAAGTCCTTGCCCTCCACCTTTTGTTTTCTCAATTTCAAATGAACTTTGAGAGGAATTGAGGAACAAGGATAGAAGAAGCAAGGATTTGACAGCCACTGAAGTATCGTTTTGAGACAGCCATAGTTTCTACTATGATGTGCTTGGCTTTTACCATGAGCCCAAATGTTTCAGGTCAAAGACAAGCATTGCACATTGGCGGTCATTCATTTGCGCACCAGCCATTACATTTTGTTCTGTTTGTCAGTCAAACCATTTATCTAACATTATTTAAGGGGTAAATTCATATCACATAACGCAAAGCATTTTCTAAAGACTCTCTTGGGGGTAATTTGACTTGTCCCTGTACTGAATATGTCCAGAGAAATAGAAAAGATCTCATTTAATCATGCTATCTTTCCCACATCGAACACAGTCCTCTGGCTGGTCTAGCTTGTTTTGGTGATCAAACTTAAGTCTTTGCTCATATTCTTTTCATCATATTAAAGTTTGAGTTTTGGCAGACACCCGTTACATTTCCAGAAATCATTGTATTTGTTTACCGTTAGCCAGCATGATTGTAGTCTTGAATAATTGACTGACTTGTTAATGGGGAACTCTTAAAAGCAGCCTCCCTATGTGACACTAACAAACCCAGGGCTTTGAAATGTTCATCAGCATGAGAATCGGGAACTAATGCGACTCCATGGTCATTAAACAGGATTTTGTCAATTAACAGTCAAATTAGCATAATATTTCATTCATTTGACTGTGGAGATTTGAAATTGATGCATTATCAGATGATGAATATGGCTGCAAGCAGCGATGACAGTCACCAGTCAATCTGCTTTAACATGATAATTCTGTATCATATTACATTCAATCATGATGATCTATGATTCAAACATACTGCAGTATTGGATCCTGTTGTCAGAAGATTTAGTTACCCAATCTAACCTACAGTATTCCCTTTCTGTGGCATCATAGCCCAAAATATGTTCATCTACAGGTTTGTGTTTTGTGTGGTCCCATCAGGTCTTACTAATGTAAAGTGTTAAATTGGGTTGGATGACTTTCATCTTGATTCCAGTGCTATTTGATTTAGACCTAGTCTCTCTGTCCCATTAGTGGCTGATTGTTTATTTGGAGTGAGTGGTTTTGGAGCTTCTCGTCCCAGTTTGGCATCTCAGTGCATTCAGAATCCAATCGAAATCTGCGAGTGGACATCTGTGATCAACGACAAGAGGTGTTCCCTGGCATGTGTCCATCGCATTGACGAGAGCCACACTGGCTTTATGCAAAACAGAGGAAAGATTACATTCTTGGCAGGTAAAGTGGCCCACCACACACATTGGAAGGGGGGGACGGAGGAGCGGGATGGGGGGACTTTGCCAGGCATTGATTACACAGCCACATAATGCCAGAAATGGAAGGCATCTCAATCTGTGGGATGGTGCAGTTGTTTACTTTTACTGCGCAAATGTCCTTGGCTCGGCCCAGCGCTTGGGGTCCCTTGTAGTGCTGGCATTCTATTGTGTGAAAGCAAAGCAGTGGAGAGCAGAATCCCTTTCACCAGGAGACACACACCACTGTGGCAAAGCTGTACCGCTCTGTCCTTGGAACTCCTGCGGTAACGCTGACACATTTGCTCTGGCCGGTCTGACTAGGGAGAGGGCCTATGGATGGAGCTTTGTTTAAGATTGGGTCTGTTTATAGCCAGAATGGAAGAGGAGGAGCCCCTGCAGGGAGAGTATTGGTTTGCTGTTAGGGAGGAGTTAGTCTATTGTGAATTTTCCTATATCTAGTGCCTATATGTCACACTGTCTTAGAGTCATTGTAATAAATATAAATCTGTATTTGGAATTTTTCTAATTACCTATGCAAAATATAGTGTCTACAGTCGTGGCCAAAAGTTTTGAGAATGACACAAATATTAATTTCCACAAAGTTAGCTGCTTCAGTGTCTTTAGATATTTTTGTCAAATGTTATCATGGAATACTGAAGTATAATTACAAGCATTTCATAGATGTCACAGGCTTTTATTGACAATCACATGAAGTTGATGTAAAGAGTCAATATTTGCAGTGTTGACCCTTCTTTTTCTAGACCTCTGCAATCTGCCCTGGCATGCTGTCAATGAACTTCTGGGCCACATCCTGACTGATGGCAGCCCATTCTTGCATAATCAATACTTGGAGTTTGTCAGAATTTGTGGGGTTTTGTTTTTCCACCCTCCTCTTGAGGATTGACCACAAGTCAAGTTCTCAATGGGATTAAGCCATTGACCCAAAATATTTATGTTTTATTCCCCGAGCCACTTTGTTATCACTTTTGCCTTATGGCAGGTGCTCCATCATGCTGGAAAAGGCATTGTTTGTCACCAAACTGTTCCTGGATGGTTGGGAGAAGTTGCTCTTGGAGGATGTGTTGGTACCATTCTTTATTCATGGCTGTATTCTTAGGCAAAATTGTGAGTCAGCCCACTCCCTTAGCTGAGAAGCAACCCCACACATGAATGATCTTAGGATGCTTTACTGTTGGCATGACACAGGACTGATGGTAGCACTCACCTTGTCTTCCCTGGATAAGCTTTTTTCCGGATGCCACAAACAATCGGAAACGGGATTCATTAGAGAAAATGACCTTACCCCAGTCCTCAGCAGTCCAATCCCTGTACCTTTTGCAGAATATCAGTCTGTCCCTGATGTTTTTCCTGGAGAGAAGTGGCTTCTTTTTTTGTCTGTGTTTTAGTATGGTCAGGGCGTGAGTTGATGAATTGCAATTCATCTGATCACTCTTCATAACATTCTGGAGTATTTCCAAATTGCCATAATACAAACTGAAGCAGCAGACTTTATGAAAATGTACAGTTGTGTCATTCTCAAAACTTTTGCCCATGACTGTAGGGGAAAAGCAGGCATCATGTCATGGTTCCACTTGTCACCAGAGGGAGGCAGAGAGTGTCCTAGAGACATTAACGACATTCAGATGTGTATGATTTCCCTGTTAAAAGAGGTGTGTTTTCGGTTGTCCTTTGCAGAAGCTTGAATTGCTTACTGTGTGTGGTTGGTTCCTGAGTGAGGTTGCAAGACTTAGTGTTTGTTGTTTTTCTCCCCAAGTGTACTGTGATCCTGCGGCTACCGTTTCTCAGTAAAGTATTATGTTCTTAACCACTGATTCCTAATCTGCTCTCTTCTCTGCACCTTGGCGCAACCTCACCACCTCACAGCACGTTTGAGGTAGACAGGATGATCTGTTGATGCCGAGGTGGAGAATTTTCAATGTGACAGACATCTGGGATATGGGCCTCCGCTGGGATGGGGACTCAAGAAAGGAAGAAGTGGCTCGCTGGAGATCTGGTTCCGTTCCCTCCCATCCATTGAGGTCACACACACACAATAGAGGGGAGGGTCTGATCGATGGGGAAGAGGCAATGACGTGCTGACAGATAATAGACGGGTGTGTTCGCCAGCCTCTTGCAAGACTGCGTGGCACATCATCACAGATGCATGCTGTCAAAGTACTTAATGATGCCTGCTTTTCCCTGTTGTTGCCTCATGCGGCAGTCTTAATGTTATGTAAATGCTCCTGACAACAAACTGTCAAGCTCTGTTGATTTGTATCTGGGGGTTCGTTGTCACAAACACTCCCCTGACACCATGACCAACTTCACAGAAAACTGTGTACATTTAAGCGATTATGGAGTTACCCTTGTACCAATAATATGAAGCAAAAGTGTAGTATTTAATCTAATATTGAAAAGGATTAGAATATAGGCTACCATATAGTTATTTATTTTGTATTACTTTCCCAAAGCTTTGTCAATACACCACAACATTAACAAAAACTTGTTTTCAGATCTTTACTCAAAGTTGTCAACAAGGCAAATGGTGGCTACTTTGAAGAATCTAAAATAAAACATACATTTAGATTTGATTAACACTTTTTGGTTACTACATGATTCCATGTGTGTTATTTCAAAGTTTTGATGTCAATGTAGAAAATAGTAAAAATAGAGGAAAACCCTGGACACACCTACTCATTCCAAACTTTTGACTGGTACCCTATGTATTTGGGGATTGATAGACACTAACAATCAAATGCAAACAATTCACACAATGAGGTTATGAAATAACAAATGTGCACAAATTGTTAGGAGAGAGTGTATTCTGGAGAGAGTGTATTCCAGACTCCTCTTTTTGGGGGGCTGTGCCATTACTGCTGCTTCCGCAATGGATTAGTCTCAGCCTCTGCAATGGATTAGTTCACTGAGATGGCCACAAATAAGAAAGGCGTTGCGTGTCCAATAATATATATATATATATATATATTTATATATAAATTGGGGCCAGCGCTAATATTGATACGGATCATTTCTTGTAATGTTCAAAGCTTACCGGAAATGCAGAGAAGAACTGACATTTCAAGTGGCATTACATTTCACTGAAGTTGTTGGCTTGGTGGCTCTCTGGCACTTTAAATGTCACATTCTTCATGTGGCTCCAAATATAGTGAGGATTATATTTCAATTATATTATATTCCAAATTCTGGTTGCTGTTCACTGGATATAGCTCTTTATTGATTATGATTTTAAAAGGCTTTAGGGAAAACAAATGATTATGTCTCAAGCTTTGCAGACAGTTGGTTACATCATTACTTGGCAACTTTTTCTGTTTATCACTAACATAATCACCTAAACTGACATATTAGTTACGGTTACAGTAAAATGTTCTTTATAAATGGTCTTCTGTAGCTCAGTTGGTAGAATATGTTGCTTACCACGCCAGGATAGTGGGTGTGATTACCAGGACCACCCAGATGTAAAATGTATGCATGGATGACTATGTCGCTTTGGATAAAAGTGTCTGCTTAATTGCATATAATATTATATAAGTCACTTACGGTGACATTTTACCTACAATATGTTACTATAATCACATATTACCATTCTCAGTGAAATGACTGTATCACCACCACACGTAAACTCTGTTTACACCCCTTTATTCACCACAAACACACACCAGCGTTTTTTCCCACCTATTTTTTTTTTACCACTACTTCACTGATGTAACATGTCTAGAGATGGCTTACTCCTGTGCAGTTATCTGCCTTTCAAGTCCTCTGAGATTGACCGTCTGTGTAGTTTTCTGTTTTGCCGTGTTGATGTTCTCTTTTCATTCTCTAAATGAGATCCACGCAGCCTGAGATCAGAAGTGAGAGGCAATAGATGTCTGCTAATAAACATCAGGAAAATCAACACACTAATTTAAGGCAGATGGAAAGTTCCTTTGGATGAAACACTATTTGTGTTCTCATAATAGTTTCCCAGGATTAGCAGTGATCTTCAATTTAGAGGTAATGACTACACACAATCAGAGTGATAAAGACAAAAGATAAACGGACATTAAAGTGACGCTATTAACTGACTCACATTTGTCATTGAATTTGAGGATTTTAATGTGGGACTGACGCCACACTTTGGAGTTGATGTGAAGGGGTGATAACAAAAAAACATTTAATAACTTGTTACACCTTCATTCGATTTCCCCTGCTAATATGAGTACTCTAGCTAAGATAACGACAATGTTTTATCCTGTTTTGTTGCCGAAACATATTGAAAGGAGACATTTGCAGCCATTAAACCATGTGTTAAACTCATTTCACAGAGCTCCGTGTGTCTGCTGGTTTTCACTCCTCCCTTGTACTTGATTGATGATTTAAGGTCACTAATTAGTAACAAACTCCTCTCACCTGGTTGTCTAGGTCTTAATTGAAAGGGAAAAAAAAAAAAAAAACAGCAGACACTAGGCCCTCCATGGAATGAGTTTGGCACCCCTACATTACACCATGCTCATAGAGGAGACGAGGTCAAGGTGGGAGGGCTACAACATTCCTAGATTAAAAAGTGGCACTGCCTCATCTTGTAGTAACATGTAAACTTCCTTCTATCTACAGGACAGTACATTTTTTGTGACATCTGCAATGGTGTCACGTTCTGACCTTTATTCCCTTTGTTTTGTATTTATTTAGTATGGTCAGGGCGTGAGTTGGGTGGGAAGTCTATGTTTGTTTTTCTATGTTTTGGGGCATTTCTTTGTTTCGGCCTAGTATGGTTCTCAATCAGAGGCAGGTGTCATTAGTTGTCTCTGATTGAGAATCATACTTAGGTAGCCTGGGTTGCACTGTTTGTTTGTGGGTGATTGTCTATGTCAGAGGCTTGTGTCAGCACAGGTCTATTTTGTTAGCTTCACGGTCGTCATTTGTTTATTGTTTTGTATGCAGTGTCAGTATTTTCTTTATTAAAGATTTACCATGGACACTTACCACGCCGCATTTTGGTCTTCCGATCCATCTCGCCTCTCCTCTTCAGATGAAGAGGAGGACGACCGTGACAAATGGCATGTATTCATTGATGCCAAGGGAAGCCAGGCTTCCCCCAAAAATGGACAATGAAAAAGAATCAGAGCAAGTGAAACAGCGCCCCTCTGTCTCTGTAATGAAGCCCATCTATCTGATGCTGTCTGGTCAAAAATAACATGTGTTGCCGCCAGTGGCATTGAATACAAGGGAAGCCAGCGAGCATTTTGCCTCCCTTGTTAAAAAAAAATATTAGCCAATCAGCGTTGAGCTAAACTGAGTGAGCTACACTGTGAATGGTTCTGGCACACCCCAAAAAAGTGTCATTGGAAGCCAGTTTAGATTTGGCTTTACACCAGTAGAATAATTGGGCCCAGCCTTAATATTGATACGGATCATTTCTTGCAATGTTCAAAGCTTACGGGAAATGCAGAGAGAAAATCTGACATTTCAAGTGGCATTACATTTCACTGAAGTTCTTGGCTGGGTGGCTCTCTGGCACTTTCAATGTCACATTCTTCATGTGGCTCCAAATATAGTGAGGATTATATTTCAATTATATTATATTCCAAATTCTGTCCGCTGTTCACTGGATATAGCTCTTTATTGATTATGATTTAAAAAGGCTTTAGGGAAAACAAATGATTATGTCTCAAGCTTTGCAGACAGTTGGTTACATCATTACTTGGCAACTTTTTCTGTTTATCACTAACATAATCACCTAAACTGACATATTAGTTACGGTTACAGTAAAATGTTCTTTATAAATGGTCTTCTGTAGCTCAGTTGGTAGAATATGTTGCTTACCACGCCAGGATAGTGGGTGTGATTACCAGGACCACCCAGATGTAAAATGTATGCATGGATGACTATGTCGCTTTGGATAAAAGTGTCTGCTTAATTGCATATAATATTATATAAGTCACTTACGGTGACATTTTACCTACAGTATGTTACTATAATCACATATTACCATTCTCAGTGAAATTACTATCACCACCAGGGGTGTATTGGAGGGTAAACACATGTAAACTCTGTTTACGCCCCTTTATTCACCACAAACACACACCAGCGTTTTCCCACAATTTTTTTTACCACTACTTCACTGATGTAACATGTCTAGAGATGGCTTTTTCTGTCCACCGTGTTTCTCGTTGTGTTGTTGTCTTCCGGTAGCTAGCTAGCTAAAGTTGTCCCTTTCCTAAATTAGCCATGGATGGAGATAGGGATTTGGGCTTGTGGTTTTACTTAATTCTCCGTACTGGCCAATGATTGTAACGGCAATTCTGATCCAACCATAAAATCATATCTGGTGCCCCTGGACTGAGACGATGGAAGTTCAATCTGTAGCTAGAGGTAGGATGCTAATATTAATTAGCTGGCCTAGCATTTTAGCCAGGTAGCCTAGGACAACAACAAGTAAAGTGTGTACTGTATCATGATAGCGTTTATAGACCATTTAGGCAACATGAAAGAGGAGGATGGCATTGGCGTTTCTCTACAAGTAAGGTGAGTCAGCATGTTTTCCTACCCGCACGCACACAAACACACAGAAATCACTAACATGGACAACCACATCGTATTTAGCTTCTGTTGATTAGACTAAATCATTTTTGATACCGTATATTTTAGTTGTCACTGTATTAACCTAAGCATAGGTGATGACATGTTGAAATGGTGCTGGAATAGTGGAGGCAGCGCCTGTTTTAACTCTCTGTGGTTCTAAATCAATAGTTGTTTAGTAGTCCGAAAATGTAGGAAACATTAACTTGCTTGACCATGCTGTAGGTCATGTAACTGTTTGTTACATGCTAGAAGTTTTGTGGACTTCAGCGGACAACGGTTGCTCTCCGGTTTTGTGATGAAACAAATGTGTGGTTGAATCTTATTATTGTCTCTGCCTTAGGCCTATGTATCACAGTGTCAAGACATGTGACAGCTTATAAAGCAAACAATGCAATTGTCACAACACATAGGTTGTGTCGTGGCTTTTCTTCCTGGCTTGACTTTCCCGGTGATTTTACCCACACAAAGCTACAATACTGGAGATCTGTTCAAATATTCCCCCTGGTTTATCAGAATGTAGTGTCAGATACAAACAGGCAGAGAAGCAGACACACTTTCTGATAGTGCTGCTGTTTGTTCATTATCCCAGCCCTGTAACCTTGGGTTAGGTTGTGTAAACTCCCTTAGATTTTAAAACACAGCGTGATAATATCTATATACTGTATACAGAGGCACACAAAGAAATGCCTCTGTAGTAAATGCAGCACCTGGCAGAGGTGAAGAACTTGAAAAGACAAACACATCCTGCTCTGTAGATAATACACAGTGACAGTGGTACTGAAAACTGCGGTTTTTGGAGAAGGACAATTGTCGATTATGGCTTGAATAATGACTGGTAATTATTACAATATCAATACTTTTGAGATCTTCATGTCATATTTACCTAACCCCCTTCGTGGCTGACAGGAAATCATTGTTTCTCAATAGCATTATGTAAAAGCACCTTGTCAAGTTGAACCGTGGGCCCCTCCTGTTAAATGTGTTTGTCTCAGGGAGAGTGGATCATTTGAATAATATACCCATGGTGAAATTACGATGTTAGGGAATGGAAGTGTTTTCCTGTTGAAATGGTGTATGGTAAATCAATATGATGGAGCAGCTGAGATGTGGCAGGTGTGACTGGGCGTGTGCCTCTGCCTCAGCATACAGATCCTCATTAGCTATCCCCAGTTAGCAAGCTTAGCGCACATGATTGCATTTCTAAAGGGAAATATGGGAAGATCGGATAGCGCCAATCAACTGGCTGAAAGGGCCTGCCACACAATGGATGGCATACTGTGTCAGAGCTTTCTATTACTGTCAATGGACAGATATTGTGTGGAGGCCATATTAAGTGGGTGTGTTATATCAAGACTGGTTGGAGTTATGTGAGACAGAGAAAACGCTTTATAGTTGTCACGCCCTGATCTGTTTCACCTGTTCCTGTGATTGCCTCCGCCACCTCCAGGTGTCGCTTATTTTCCCCATTGTATTTATCCCTGTGTTTCCTGTCTCTCTGTGCCAGTTCGTCTTGTATGTTTAGTCAAGTCAACCAGCGTAGTTTTTCCCGTACTCCTTTTGCTATTCTCCTTTTCCACCTTCCTTGACCACGAGCTGCCACTCTGTACCTCCTGGACTCCTGGTTTTGACCTTTTGCCAGTCCACGACCATTATCTTGCCTACCCCTTTGGATTATTAAACATTGTAAGACTCTAACCATCTGCCTCCTGTGTCTACATCTGAGTCTCGCCTTCTGCCTTGATGATAGTACTGATGCAGTATACAAATACACATACTGTAGTGTTGTCAACATAAGAAAATAGTATGACTTGTGACAGGTATACTGTCTATAAAAAAACGATTTCCTCAGCTGCGTGTGTGTGTGTGTGTGTGTCAGACACAATCTGTGGGATTGCAGCCACTGTCACCATTACCATAAATGCATGGCAGTAAATTTGGACATGGAGGGCAACAGTTTTAATCCTATCTGGAGGCTTAATTCCTCAATTTCAAATATAACGTCCTGTAAGCACAACAGCGTCCACAGAGAGAACCGCAAATTCCTTTCTAAACAAATCAAAATAGAGCTCTTGTATGGCTATAGAGTATGTAAAACATTTATTTTTATGTAACAGTACTACTCACAAATCGATAGTGCCAGGAGTTCAGTTTTATCCAAGACTTGAAAGGACCAGGAGCTTACTGACTAGTTGTAGCTTATACTTGGGGTCCAGAGTTTTTCCTGGTCTGGCCACTTAGTCAGGAAAAACCCTGACCCAAACTATTTATAAGATCAAGATGTTTAATTACGAGTGGAGAGACGTGGCGTTGTACCCTTCTGACTCTGTGGCAGTCCTACAAATTGGAATAGGTGCTATTGTTGCACAGATACAGTATCTATAGTAACACTGGGATCAGCACTATTGATAATGATTATCCTAGTATTGGGTGCATTTGTAAATTCTATCTATTACTCCGATTTCAGAGCACTCTCGTCTGTGTGCCAGAGCGCAGAATAATTTATGAATTTAGGATCACTAAACACCTGTTGAATATGGCCGGTGTCAGTAAACGGTATAATGTAGGATGCTGAGGGATAAAAGGAGATTTGTAGGAATCTGTATGTGTGGGAGTGAGTTGACCTGATGTGCCCTGTGGATGCAGGCTTGGGTGTAGCTTTCTCTTACAGTAAGGCATCATGATATCACAAAATATGTTTAATTGTCTGTGCCTCAACCTTTTAAACTTGACTAAGCTCTGTATCGGCTCCTCTGTGAAATAAGTTTGCACTGTGTGCTCGTTTCATACTTTCCTACAACTAAACTATGAAAAGATGAGGTCTTTCAACTTAATTTGTTGTTTATTCAGAGTAATCTAGCACAGCAGTATGGGGTCCTGGTTATTTTACTCAGATAATTGCCTTTTGTCTTGGTTAGATAAAAAATATGAGCTGCATGTAATGGAAGATCATAAGAGTGGAACATTACAGTATAGCTTAAACCACTTTTCAAAATGTTTTTTTTTGCGCCCAGCCTCGCTCTGTTCCTATGTAAGGAAGTACCATCCCACTTCTGACACCAGTGTAGCAACAGTTCAATGCCCCTTGCAGATCTTCAGCCTTGGTCTTCCAGCCCGTAGGCAAGAATTAGCCCCAGATTGCTATTGTGCACTTACAAATTGTAGGTTTAGACCTCCATTGCATTGTTTTTATTTCACTGCAAAGTGCAAAATGTTATGTCTCACCACTGGGTGCCTGGAGATTCTCCCTCTCACATTAAACCAGTCACATTAAGGTCAGAAAGGACCTTTAATGATACAGTAGCAAGGACCTACTTTTCTCTGTACTACCATTAGAAATAATGAGTGTGAATGTGGAACACACAAATTGAGAGATGGGGGAGGATCACACAAAGGTGACTGTATTCTCCTCGACTTGCAGTGTGTGTCTGTCTCGCAGTTGGCATTCCAATTCAACCCAAAGGTGTTCAATGGGGTTAAGGTCAGGGCTTTGTACAGGTCAGCCAATTTCTTCCACACCAATCTCAATAAACCATTTCTGTATGGACCTTGGTTTGTGCACGGGGGCATTGTCATGCTGAAACAGCAAAGGGTCTTCCCCAAACTGTTGTCACAAAGTTGGAAGCACAGAACCATCTAGAATGTTATTGTATGCTGTAGCGTTAAGATTTCCCTTTACTGGATGTAAGTGGCCTAGCCCGAACAATGAAAAACAGCCCCAGACCATTATTCCTCATCCACCAAACTTTACAGTTGGCATTAGGCATTATGCATTCGGGCACGTAGCGTTCTCCTGGCATCCGCCAAACCCAGATTCGTCCGTCGGACTGCCAGATGGTAAGCGTGATTCATCACTCCAGAGAACGCGTTTCCACTCCTCCAGATTCCAACGGCACCGAGCTTTACACCACTCCAGCCAACGCTTGGCATTGCGCATGGGTGATTTTAGGCTTGTGTGCGACTGCTCGACCATGGAAACCTATTTTATGAAGCACCCAACAAACAGTTCTTGTGCTGACGTTGCTTCCAGAGGCAGTTTGGAATTGGGTAGTATGTGTTTTGATGCTGGGGACAGACAATTTTTTACGCGCTACATGATTCAACACTCGCCAGCCCCATTCTGTGAGCATGTATGGTCTACCACATTGCGGCTGAGCTGTTGTTGCTCCTAGGCGTTTCCACTTCACAATAACAGCACATACAGTTTACCGGGGCAGCTCTAGCAGGGCAAGGTGGCATCCTATGACGGGGCCACGTTGAAAGTCCATTCTCCTGCCAATGTTTGTCTATGGAGATTGCATGGCTGTGTGCTTGATTTCATACACCTGTCAGGAACAGGTGTGGCTGATATAGCCTATTCCACTAATTTGAAGGGTGTCAACATACTTTTGTATATAGTGTGTTCAGAAAGTATTCAGACCCTTTGACTTTTTCCACATTTTGTTACGATACAGCCTTATTCTAAAATGGATTAAATCACTTTTTCCCCTCGTCAATCTACACACAAAGTGAAGGGGTCTCAATACTTTACAAATGCACTGTATATGGTGTATTTCTGCACCACTAATGCCCGTTCTAATCGTCTAAAACCCTAGACCCACTCCAATTTGCTTACCTCCCCAATAGGTCCACAGACGATGCAATCGCAACCACACTGCACACTGCCCTAACCCATCTGGACTAGAGGAATACCTATGTGAGAATGCCGTTCATCGACTACAGATCAGCATTTAACACCATAGTACCCTCCAAACTCGTCATCAAGCTCGAGACCCTGGGTCAAGCTCGAGCTCTGGACCCTGGACCCCGCCCTGTGCAACTGGGAACTGGACTTCCTGACGGGCCGCCCCCCAGGTGGTGAGGGTAGGTAACAACATCTCCACCCCGTTGATCCTCAACACTGGGGCCCCACAAGGGTGCGTTCTGAGCCCTCTCCTGTACTCCCTGTTCATCCACGACTGCGTGGCCATGCACGCCTCCAACTCAATCATCAAGTTTGCGGACGACACTACAGTGGTAGGCTTGATTACCAAAAACTACTAGACGGCCTACAGGGAGGAGGTGAGGGCCCTCGGAGTGTGGTGTCAGGAAAATATGTCAACAATGTCAACAAAACGAATGATCGTGGACTTCAGGAAACAGCAGAGGGAGCATCCCCCTATCCACATCGACGGGACAGTAGAGGAGAGGGTAGTAAGTTTTAAGTTCCTTGGCGTACACATCACGGACAAACTGAATTGTTCCACCAACACAGACAGCGTTGTGAAGAAGGCACCTCAGCTCAGGAGGCTGAAGAAATTTGGCTTGACACCAAAAGCACTCACAAACTTCTACAGATGCACAATCGAGAGCATCCTGTCGGGCTGTATCACCGCTTGGTACGGCAACTGCTCCACCCACAACCGCAAGGCTCTCCAGAGGGTAGTGAGGTCTGCACCACGCATCACCGGGGGCAAACTACCTGCCCTCCAGGACACCTACATCACCTGATGTCACAGGAAGGCCATTAAGATCATCAAGGACAACAACCACCCGAACCACTGCCTGTTCAAGCCGGTATCATCCAGAAGGCGAGGTCAGTACAGGTGCATCAAAGCAGGGACCGAGAGACTGAAAAACAGCTTCTATCTCAAGGCCATCAGACTGTTAAACAGCCACCACTAACATTGAGTGGCTGCTGCCAACACACTGACACTGACTCAACTCCAGCCACTTTAATAATGGAAATTGATGGAAATTGATGTAAAAATGTATCACTAGCCACTTTAAACAATGCCACTTAATATAATGTTTACATACCCTACATTACTCATCTCATCAGTATATACTGTACTCGATACCATCTACTGCATCTTGCATATGCCGTTCTGTACCATCACTCATTCATATATCTTTATGTACATATTCTTTATCCCTTTACACTTGTGTGTATAAGGTAGTAGTTAGGTTAGATTACTCGTAGGTTATTACTACATTGTTGGAACTAGAAGCACAAGCATTTCGCTACACTCGCATTAACATCTGCTAACCATGTGTATGTGACAAAATTACATTTGATTTGATTTGAAACCTTACTGTGCTGGAGGGCAGGACTCCTGACATGGCAGATCTGATTTCCTTTCTGCCTGTGGAACTATCCACATCCATCCTCTCTCCCTCCTCTCGCTCCATCCCCTACTACATCGGCCACTATGAAATTGTTTGGTTCGAGCCCCAATGTGTAGCTGTAAGTCCTGCACCATGACAAATGACTTCCAGATGAACCTTTTGTTATGTTACGTAACAGCAGACATAACACAAACACTCTTTCATCCCACCGCCTGTCTTCTGACTCTGTCTGATCACACTGTGGCGTGGTGTAGCACCTGAGTGTGTGAAGAAACAGAGCTGCAGGGTTTGAGGATGTAGCCGTGGTGGCACAGTGCTACTGTGACCTCACTATGACCTTTCTGTCATGCCCTAATGCCAGGCTTGTAAACTAGTATTGACATGTGACTAGGGCTGTGGCAGTCACATTTCGTCATTTCGTCAGGTGTTTATTGTCAAGCAAATAACTGTCGGTCTCACGGTAATTGACCGTTAATTAACATAAACACGTTTAGCATCTCCTGGCTTCCACACATAGCCTACAAGGCATTTTAAAAAGTCTAATAAATCCTTGTAATATAGCCTACACCTTCACAATAAATTCATTATTTCTTTTAGACAGGTCTAAAGAAGCATAATATGAAGAAAATGTAGTCAATTTCAGAAGAACATTATAGCATACTCTGAGTTGTCCTTATGTTAGATCCTGATGTGGCTATGCCAAATGGCTGTGGACAACACTAGTTCATTTAGTAGACAAGATTCACTTATAATTCCGTGGCATTATTTTATAGTATGAGGAATACGATTGAACAAAGCTGACTAAAATATAGATATTTTCTTCAAACGATTTGAGGGAGTGTGCACATGCGTTTTGTTGAGCAGTTAAAGAAATAGGTACTCCTATATGCTTAATTTAGAGTCATTAATGGAACTTTATGTAACAACTCTCCTCTTCTTCTGACGAGGAGTAAGAGAGGTCGGACCAATGTGCAGCGTGGTAAGTGTCCATTTTAATATATAAAACTGAACACTACAAAAATACAAAATAACAACATGAATGAACAAACGAAAATCGAAACAGTATCGTTTGGTACAGACATAGGAAACATAATCACCCACAACTCAAAAGTGAAACCAGGCTACTTAAGTATGCTTCTCAATCAGGGACAACGATTGACAGCTGCCTCTGATTGAGAACCATACCAGGCCAAACACAGAAATCCCAAAACATAGAAAAAGGAACATAGACAACCCACCCAACTCACGCCCTGACCATACTAAAACAAAGACATAACAAAATAACTAATGTCAGAAGGTGACACTTATGTCAGAATGTGACACTTTAGATGTTCTACAAACGTTGGGCTGTATGTTTTGATTTTTCATATATTGTAAGGCTGCATGATGAGACTCTGATGATTTGAAAAAAGTTGCTTGAAAGTTTTTTTGTGCAGGCTGTACACACTCCAATATTCTCTCATTCACAATTTGACAAGCGCTTGATAATGCCTCGAATTTCACAGTGGCATCCCTTTTGTGGCCGTCATGCGCCCTAAAACATCCATGCCTTTTGCGGCCCGGAGTGCTGCGTTGTGCCCTTCTCCCTGAGTGTAATACGCAATCGGAAGCGTCTCTCGCTCACATGGCTCTCCGTCAGGTTACATATGAAAATAGACACATCCGGGATGCACATGCCAGCGTCCATATCCAATACCGAAGTGCATATTGAAGTATTGGAAGAACTGTCCACATTTCCTTTTCGTCAGCCAACAGGATGAGTAGGCTTAACGAACAACAGAAGCACTAGCCTATGTCAATCTACTATCCCACATAGTAAAAAAGTCGACCTAAGTGCAAATGCTTATGCTTTCATTATAAAGGTGCATTTTTATGGTGAAAATGATCTTCCCCAAACTTGAAACTTACGCTCTGCATATATTTGCCAGTTAGGCTCTACACCCCTTGTAAAGCGGATTAGTGTGCTTAATTTTAAGAAGGTTATTTGGCCACTTTAGTTGTGATACAGACCTTATTAAAAGATATAGGCCCATGGGCTAGGCAACATGAGGTGTGCGACTAGGATTAGAAAAAATGGCCCAAAAAAGGCATTGTTTTTTATGCTGGGCATCATTCACAAGTGATAATATATGTGATAGGCTAATATTGTCACCCATCAGACGTTTCTTGATTTAATCTTGTCATTACATATACTAAATAATATATGTGTGACATTTGTTTTGATTTAGAATGGACCATTATCATGCACCTGTATCCAAACAGGGACAGCGGAGCAAATACATATCATCTATGCACTTAATTAGCAAATGGAGGACGCTTTTCACATTGGTTTATTTTCATGCCTGCCAGGTAGGCTATACTCATGTTGTAAATATAAGCAATGTGCTTAATATTAGGAAAGTTGATAAATAAATATAGTAGACCTAGCCTACAGAAAGCTGTTGGGAACCTCCTCTTTTTATTAGCGGCCATCACTCGGTTTTCGAACGCAATTGCATAGCCAATAGAAATGTTGCGGCACTTGGGCTCTCATGAAGTGTTGATTAGATTTTCAAATACATATGCATTGATGTCAGAGTGATTAGAGGGACAATAGAGTGCTGAGTACCAGGCACTTATCAAGTTTGGTAGGCTACTAATAACCTGCACAGTCATGTAGAATTTGACTGCTTTCATGACCCGGGTATGGCAGTAATACAGTTATTGAATTGATTTTGAATAAATGTATTAGATTGTAAAGATTATGTTTTCCAGACTGTTTGCCAAACTGAGCCAATTCGAGCTAGGCTGTACTGGGCTGGCCTAGTGGTTACACTTCTGCCATACTTGCTGGAACCCTCTTGGAAAGGATAATATGAGAAGAAAATATCCAAGCCAGCACAGTACGGTTTGGGTCGGCCATATAATGTGAATCGGTCATAGCTTTTCTGCTGTGGTGGTTGAACCCAACCTCAGTTTTTCCTAATGGAAGAAACATTCTTAGATCGTATTACCACGCTCAAAAACAGTTTGTCATCATTGGCAGTGTGCTTCAGCTAGGTTTTCATGTTGCTGGCTGTGGCAGTGTTATGGTCTCTTGGGAGAAGAGTCAATTAACCTGATAGCTGACAACTTAAGGTTTCTGAAATTGATGTGACTATATTTTTCCATTTGTCAAAGAGTTTGTGTTTATTTACTTGCTTGGTAATGAAATGTATTGACTTGAATTGGAATTAATTAATTAATGTCCATTTAGAATCTTAGTATTTCACTTGAAAGCTCTGAAATAACATTTGCAGTTTTTTCCCCCTTATCACTTTTCAGTGCATAATTTAAAGGACTCTTCGTGGCTTCATGCTGAGCTGAATATAATGTTTCCGATCCAGTGGTATCGGTTCTGACGTGTGTTGTTTGGCTGTATTTAACAGAGTCATTCCTATGTCTCGGTGATTTCTGGAGTATGGCACTGATTAAAACCGATAGGACCCTTACTGAGTCGTGTTCGAGGGTGCAACACCCTACTTAGTTAAGCTACTATTTTATTTTTACCCCCTTTTTTCTCCCCAATTTCGTGGTATCCAATTGTTAGTAGCTACTATCTTGTCTCATCGCTACAACTCCCGTAGAGACGAAGGTTGAAAGTCATGCGTCCTCCGATACACAACCCAACCAAGCCGCACTGCTTCTTAACACAGCACGCATCCAACCCGGAAGCCAGCCGCACCAATGTGTCGGAGGAAACACCGTGCAGGCAACGAGACAAGGATATCCCTACCGGCCAAACCCTCCCTAACCCAGACGACGCTAAGCCAATTGTGCGTCGCCCCACAGACCTCCCGGTCGCGGCCGGTTACGACAGAGCCTGGGCGCAAACCCAGAGTCTCTGGTGGCATAGCTGGCGCTGCAGTACAGCGCCCTTAACAACTGCGCCACCTGGGAGGCCCCATGTCCTTGTTAGTTTGATGTGTTTTGGGGTTAAAGTGATTTTAAGAGTTTTTGTAGATTTTTTTTCTATCCCTTTGATTCCGTATTGGCAGAGCAGAAGCCCTTACCTAGGGCGCCTTCGTTCTACGGCTTATGTATAAATTAGGAATTTATATTTACCAAAGCAATTACGGTGAGTACCTTGCTCCTGGCAACAACAGCAGGGTCCCACCTGGGCCTGCGATCAGCAGCCTTCTGATCACTCACCCCATTCCACACCGCCGCTGGCAAGACACACACACACACACACACACACACACACACACACACACAACACATACACATACACATACACACACACACACACACACAAAGGCTTCTCCAAAACAACTTGGTAAGTCCAGTAATTTTGCACATTTTCAATTCACTTCATACTCACCTTTGAGGGTGAGTTACTGTGTTCAGTTCTTAACAAACAGCATCTTACTCAAAATAGAGATTCAGTGGGGGCAACACTGCTACAGTTGCTTGCGAAAGTATTCACCCCCCTTTCCTATTTTGTTGCCTTACAGCCTAGAATTAAAATAGATTTTTTGGGGGGGGGGTTTGTATATTTTTTATTGTGAAACAAACAAGGAATAGGGCCAAAAAACTGAACTTGAGAGTGCACAACTATTCACCCCAACATAAAGTGTCTTAATAGAGCGTTGAGGCGGCTTAACAGCTTCAATGTGCCTTGCCATAGATTCTACAAGTGTCTGGAACTCTACTGGAGGCTTCCATGAGAAATTCCATCATTTGGTGAAAACACTGTATCAGGCGTCGCTCCAGAATCTCCCATAAGTGTTCAATTGGGTTGAGATCTGGTGACAGACACACACACACACACACACACACACACACACACACACACACACACACACACACACACACCCTTTAAACCACCTATGCTCCTTCGAGACCCTTCGTTCAATGTCACTGAGATCTCTTCTTCCTAGCCATGGTCGGGATAGTCGATATAACCTAAAAATCATGACTTGATTTTTTTTCAAACTTATGGGTGAATCACGATATGCATCTCATTTTTAATTAAATACGCTTTGTTGTACAATTAAAGGTCAAATGCGCTGCATTTCAAACAGTCATCAATAATCTAATGAATTCGGGGCTTATTAGCTTCTTGTAGGCATTATTGAAAATAAACACAGGTCTCATTAACAATCTCTCAAGTGCAAGCCCACGTGCTAGGTAGTAGCCAACTAATTTATATTTAAAGTTTAGCCAATTTGGATCTATTTGCTAGCTAACAAGGTAGAACAGTTTAATTATTAATAACACACCCTTCTGTCCGTCTCCCACTGTTTGAACAGCATGTTCGTCTATCCACTTTGTTAAGATGTTTAAATCAAGTGGCCTACCTTATTTTTCAGAATGAGAATGAGTTGTCAATTCTTTATATAATTGTGTTTTATGCTTATTGCACAGTTTATAAAACACAGACTAGGCAGCTAGAATAACAGTATTTGGCTAAAATGCTGTTTGTAAAACCAGAGGAAGAAGCAAAGCACTAAAATCTGTCCAAAATAAGGCCAATGCGTTTCTGTGGGCTTATTTTGGACCAAAGCTTGTCACCTGCCTTGCCGCCTTTGGGACAACGCCTCCCATTGTTAGGCCGGAGACTTGTGCATTTGTTCATTTATATACAGACCTCTGGTGTAAATGGGAAGGTGCACAGAAGGAGCGAAGGAGGTAAGACCAAAAAGGTAAAACGAGAACAAGCCGACATAAACGTTCATAAAAGCATGATGGAACGTTAATTGCTTAATTAACTCAGGAACCACACCTGTGTGGAACACCTGCTTTCAATAGTGTATCCGTCATTTACTCAAGTGTTTCCTTTATTTTGGAGGTTACCTGCATATTAATGCAGTAGGCATTTGTCACCCAAGTTTTCACATGTATCATTAATGCATTTTGGCACAAAATATCAAAAACACATGCTTGTAAAGCAGGGCAGGATGTCAACAAGGCCACTTGACTACAAACAAACTATAACCTTGTGACAAGTCTCTCTTGTGAAAAAGTTGATCCTCTCATTTAGATTACATGTGGTGCTCTAAAGATGTCCCCTCAGAATAGGAAGTCCCTTGTGACTGGCAGCTATGGATTAACCTGTGTGTGTGTCGCAGGGGGCCTGGCTGTCTATTTTATGGCAGGTAGATGAGTCAACAACTTAGCGACCGCTGTCCATGGTCTTGAAGTTAGCTACTGATTCACACCACCCTCAGGGCAGAACATGTTTCTTCTATCTGTGGACATGTTTTACAATGGTCCTCTGGGAATGCCTGTGTCACCTTTCCTTACACCATATCGACAATGAACAAGTACATGTGCCAAAGAGAAATTGTGTGTATGGACATGTTTTACAATGACTCTTTGACAATGTCTGATCATTTCACCTTTCCTTTCATTTTACACCATGTGAACACGTCAGTGTTCCTTAGTTAAGTCATGTCATGGTCCTGTGTGTGGACATGTTTTACATTGCGTCTGTCACCTTTCCTGTCATTCATAGTGTTAATGTTGTCTATGTTCCACAGTCATGTCCGTCCAGGTTGATAAGGGTGGTCATGCTTTCGACAGTGTGGTGCTACTGCCTGCTTACACACCAACTCACTCACTCTACCAATGAACCAAGGTCATCTGGCTGGCTGACTGGCCACACTCCTGACTGTGGTTATGTCTATCAATCGTCAGGGTTTTAGCTCTATTAATGTAGACAAGCAGGTGTACTGAATCCATATTAGGAAAATGTTCACCCCTCACCTGTCCAGGAGCAAATCTTTTTGGTTTTCCAATCCCTATGAGTGGTCGTCTCTGACTGTGTCTAATGTAACGTAATGCCTCATGCCAATCTCTTCTGACACTTGACGAGACATGTAGCTGATCTATTGCCAAAATTATATTCCAGAGCAACGGAGACCTAATGCACTACATTAGGTTTGTAAGTGAGGGATCAGCTGGCTCAAGGGGTCCGACTGCGCCCTCTCCTGGATGTGGGCCGCAGTACAGCCACTATTGATGAGCTCACCTGAGGCTAATTGACTGATGTTGTTTGTGCTCTCTTAAGGGGCAGAGGCGGAGAGTGATTATGAGCCGGAGACTATGGTGAATTCCAGGACAGTTGGATTCCCGGTTATAGGCTCAAGCTGTTGGATTGGCGTGTGGTATGAACCGTTAGGATAGCCATTACCCGGGCCTTTGTTTGTATGGTCCCGCCGGGGAGAGTTGAAAGATGAACTCCCATTACATTTTTGTTATTTTTCTCTGCGTCTCATTTCATGCTATCCTGCCCAGGATTCCGTCAGTGAATAGGTATGGCCTTTCACATTGGTGGACAATGCGGGCACCAGAAGCCAAGACTGATTGAACCCCCCCCCCCCCCCCATAGCAGAGACACAGGCGAAGGGCAGAAGATGAGCGATGGTGGCATACAACAGGCACAAACACTCTACCTGCAATCAAGGACCTGGCATGGGAGAGACCGGCCGACAGGAGAGCCACGCCGATGTTGAACAGCCTGACCCCACGGATGAGCAAAGAGGGCGACATCAAGGCCTACTTCCTGGCCCTCAAACGG
Source organism: Oncorhynchus clarkii lewisi (assembly GCF_045791955.1). Taxonomy (NCBI): domain Eukaryota; kingdom Metazoa; phylum Chordata; class Actinopteri; order Salmoniformes; family Salmonidae; genus Oncorhynchus; species Oncorhynchus clarkii. Next base: position 9,948,709 of record NC_092170.1, read on the forward strand.
ACGGCCAGGCGAGAAGGGTGGCCTGAAGGAGAGTGGGCCGGGCTGATCTCGCCCCTGCTATCAGGGCCAGCACAGGCAGCGTATTACGACATGGGCGAGGAAGCTGAGCTGGACTACAGCAAGTTGAAGGCAGAGGTGTTGGCTCGGTATAACCAGAGCCCTCGCGAGAGAGCCCAGAGGTTCCACGGATCAACCTACAGGGATGACGCATCACTTAAAGGACAAGCGCTCCAGTTAGTCCGCCTAGTCGGAGACAATCGCGGTCGACAAGTGCTTGAGAGAACTGCCACCGACCCTACTAAGAACAGTAAGCCAGAGCAACTCCCAGACAATGGATGCCCTAGTCAGGGCTATTGAGACCTGTAGGGCTGTAGAGGCCGATAGGCGTGGGAACCCTGCACAAGAAGCCCTTAGGCAGGTAGCCTAGTGGTTAGAGCATTGGACTTGTAACCGAAAGGTTGTAAGATTGAAAACCCGAGCTGACAAGGTAAAAATCTGTCGTTATGCCCCTGAGCAAGGCAGTTAACCCACTGTTCCTAGGCCGTCATTGAAAATAAGAATTTGTTCTTAACTGACTTGCCTAGTTAAATAAAGGTTAAACATTTTTTTTTTAAAGAAGCCCTACTGCGAGTGGAGAGGAAGAGAGAGAAGCTTCCACCAGAGAGGGAGAGAACGAGACATGAACCTATTCCCCGCACGGTCCGGTGTTTTAAATATCAAGCCCTAGGACACATCGCACGACACTGCCCGAAAATGGAGGAGCCCATGCCCACCGAGTCCCCTAACCCGAGCCCCGGCCCCTCCCAGGCAAGGGACATTCCCCATCAAGCGCCCTGCTGGCAGGCAGAGACGGCCCCCACCCGGCGCATTCCGGTGAGAATAGGCAGAACTGAAACATTTGTGTTCCTGGACTCCTGCAGCATGGTCTCCCTCAGCCAAAGGGATATACAGGACAACTGGACAGTGCTCGAAGGCGAAGTGAAGGTATCATGCATACATGGCGATGTCCAGGATTACCCCAGGGCCCGAGTAAAGATGACCACACCTGTGGGAAAGGTCACTATGGGGATGGACCTGTCACCGAACTTGTCAGTTCCCGTCCTCCTCAGTCGTGATATCCCACTCTTCCACCGGTTGTGGGCCAATGCGGAGAAGCATCAGAGGGGCCGACAAGAGAAGAGGAGCTCACAGTACCCCATGGGCCTGGCACATAACCCGGGTGCCCGCCATAAACTCCGGGAAAAGAAAGCAAACCACACTGGGCGACTAGACGGTCTACTAGGGGAACAAGAGAAGCAGGAGGAGGATTCCACACGACTGCTGCAGCGGGTCTTTGAAGAGACGTCTAGTGATGAGACGTGCCACGGAATCGAGAACCAAGGCGAAGAGGGATCCAGGCAGGTGAGGATAGGAGGCAGGAGGAAAGAGAATGGCTTCGATAGATCTTCGCCGACTCCACACCAGAGGAGTCCCGGTCGTGGTTTGGCACGGAGGACTGGGACGACCACCTAAACAAGGTGCGAGCTGTGTTGGCAAGCCTGGAGGTGGCCAGGCTTACGGCCAATTCTAAGAAGTGCCACCTAGGCTTAAACTAAGCCGAATACTTGGGGTACACTATTGGCAGTGGCCTCATCAAACCCCAGAAGGAGAAAACACAGGCGGTGTAGGAGTGGTCCAGGCCCGATAACAAGAAGATGGTGCACGCCTTCCCGGGACTGACAGCATACTACCGGCGCTTCATTCCAAACTATTCCACCATAGCAGCGCCACTGACTGACCTGACCCAAAACTCAGAATGGTGCGGATGGTATGGACCGACAGGGCCGAAAAAGCTTTTAATGAACTTAAGACTGTGTTATGCACGAACCCTATTTTGAGGATGCCAGACTTTTACATGCCTTTTACTGTATTCACAGACGCATCAGACACAGGGATAGGGGCTGTGTTGTCACAGGGGGAGGGGGAGGAGTAAGACCACATTGTGTATATCAACCGTAAACTGGCCCCTAGGGAGCGAAGCTATGCTACTGTGGAGAGAGAGGCACGGGTGATTAAATGGGCGCTAGGGTATCTGAGGTATTACCTCCTGGGGAGTAGTTTCCGCCTTGACACCGACCATGCCCCCTCAAGTGGATGGCGGGAAAAAGGGACAATTATAGCTGGACAACGAGGTGGTTCACAAGCGCAAAACTACACAGTATTGCGGATGCGCTTTCTCACCGAGACCTGGTAGGTCCAGTGGCGCGAGCCCTCCTGGTTCTGGCTTGAAGGGGGATGTGTGAGGGATCAGCCGGATCAAGTGGTCTGACTGCACCCTCTCCTGGAGGTGGGCTGCAGTACAGCCACTACTGATGAGTTCACCTGAGGCCAATTGACTGATGATTGTTTGTGCTCTCTTAATAAGGAAGGGGCAGAGGGGGGAGAGGGATTACGAGCCGGATTCTATGGCGAATTCCAGGACAGTAGGATTCCCGGTTATAGGTTTGGCTCAAGCTGTTGGATTGGCGTGTGGTACCAACTGTTAGTTTTTTTTGTTTGGATAGCCATTACCCGGGCCTTTGTTTGTACGGCCCCGGGGAGAGTTGAAAGAAGAACTCCCAATACAGTTTCCTTCTTTTTGTTGAAGTCACGTCTCTGCGTCTCATTTCGTGCTGTCCCGCCCAGGATTTCGTCAGTGAATAGGTACGGCCTTTCACATAGATCTACTTTACATTAGGTTTTTAGATATGTTATGCAGTGGCTGTGTGAGAGGTGAAATCCCCCTACAGCACACATCTGCCACATCAAATTCCATTTCAATCAGTCAGTCACACCCACTTATACCCCCTCCTCTGCCTCTCGCTGCTAATAGCTAAATGTTATGGAGCTTTTCGGGACCTCCCCGGCCTGCTCTCTAGTGTAACCCCCAGTTCAGTTGTGGATGCATTTTGAATAAAGGATTTTCTAAATGGGCTGCTGGATGTGAATATTCCAATTGTTGGGTGGGTAGACTGGATCTCAGCAAAACATAAGGCCTGAGCAACAGACTGACCACGATTACAGAAATACCTGTGTGCCTGGAACTAAGTGCATCTACAGTCTAGTCTATTAATCACTGTCGAACACATATTTATAAACCATTATTCATACTGTAACTGGTTGAAATCTTCTGCAGTACTTGATTCTTTCTCTCACAACAGCATTGTTAATGTCTAACAGGGTGGAAATCTCAGATGGAATAACAGAATGATTTTCTATGTTCATTTCCCTTCTGTTTTTCTACCAGAGCTGCTGACTCAGACATGAAACTAATGAGTTAAAATCATAGCAACTTAGATGTATGACACAATGAGCAAATTATAGCCATTTTATAATCCAGACATGAAATTGAGTTCTCCCAGTCAAGGTTGACATTAAACCAACCGATTGTACCACCGCTATACCCGCGCCTCCATCTATAAAGATACATCTCACTCATCCATTTGTGGAGATTGAAGTGTGGGCTCAACCTTGTGAACGCTGTGTGGTTGGTTGTTGTGTCATATGAATACATGCTTAGGTCACTCCAATGTTATCGTCTATAAAAGGGGAACCACATTTATAGGCCCTAGGTGAAAATACAAATGTGTATGTATTGCTGTGATAAAACTGCCTGTTAGGGGGACAATAAATCACTCACTCTTTCATAATGGCAACAACTTTGTTTCCACCTATTTTAGTGTTGAGAAGCTGTAATCTAACCCTCCTGGGACATTTCTTGTTGGCTGTGTTTAAGAGCAACATATCCCAGAGTAAAGTTTCCACCACACACAGTCTGAGGGGAGATGTTTCCACAAGGCCTTAGTACAGAGGGCTGTTTGAGAATAGCCAAGAGGCAACATGACTGTGTGCTGGTGCCAGGTTCAGAAAGCACAGCTCTTTATCATCACCTTCTCCCTTATACGGCCACCTACCCACTAACTAGGAAATCCCCACTGCATCTTATAAACAGACTAAAACCCTGTCCGAGTCTAGATATATGAGTATTTTCTACTGCATGGGAAAGCAAAGTCTTTACTTTAAGACTTCAGTCTGTTTTTGTAAGTTATTTGCATTGTCTGCATAATTTAATGTCACTATATGTAATCAGCCATCTCTTAAGGTAATGTCCATAATTTGTCAGTTGAATTGGTATCAATGTGTGCTTACTTGATTAACACACATTTGCATATTGGCAGCTGGTCCATAATGCGCACCATCCTATGCTCCAGGTGTTTCTCGAGTCAAGAGTAAATTGCTCGGTTCTTACTTTATACTCAATGGCCATAACGTCTCCAACATGTATTATGTAGATTTAAGTTTAGTCCCCACATGCTGTGACCATGCTTCCTCTGCCCTTAATATGTTGAAATATTTGAGGCATAAGGAATTTGACCTTTAACATATTGCAATGCATAATGCATGGCTGAACAACACAGAAGACATTTAAACAGCTCCACACAAACTGAGAGACACACAAAACAAATGCATTTTTAAACCAACAATTTTGTAACTTTATTACAATTAACTTTACGAGAGGGGGTCCAGGCAGAATTGAGTAATACGTGCAATTTTCATCTCTTGATAAGTGTGATATTTTGAGGAAGGCTTCATAATGATAAGAGTAAACATTTGTTGTTGACATTTGGGCCTTCAAAACAACAGCACAAGTCAAACAACATTGCTCTTTTCCCCATCCTATGTCTTCATGATGGGTTCTCTCCCATGGTTCCATGGTGAACTGTTAATGCTTTTCAGGAAGTTTTAATAATATGAACTAACTTTTTTTCTCTTCTTCTGTATTTCGTGTTAATGTTAAATCATTTATATACAGTACAGTGCATTCAGTATTCACACCCCTTGACTTTTTCCACATTTTGTTTCGTTACATGCAGCCTTTTTCTAAAATTGATTAAATAATTTTTTTCCCCTAATCAATCTACCCACACTACCCCATAATGACAAAGCAAAAAAATGTAGACCCTTTGCGAAGTAATTTGTTGAAATACCTTTGGAAGCGATTACAGCCACGAGTCTTCTTGGCTATGGCAATACAAGCTTGGCACACCTGTAGTTGGGGAGTTTCTCCAATTCTCCTCTGCAGATCCTTTCAAGCTGTCTCAGGCTGGATGGGGAGCGTCGCTGCACAGCTATTTTCACGTCTCTCCAGGGATGTTCGATCGCGTTAAAGTCCGGGCTTTGGCTGGGCCACTCAAGGACTTTCAGAGACTTGTCCCTAAGCCACTCCTGTGTTGTCTTGGCTGTGTGCTTTGGGTTGTTGTCCTATTGGAAGGTGAACCTTTGCCCCAGTCTGAGGTCCTTAAGTACTCTGGAGCAGGTTTACTTCAAGGAGCTCTCGGTACTTTGCGCCATTCATCTTTCCCTCGATCCTGACTAGTCTCCCAGTACTTGCCATTAAAAAACATCCCCACAGCATGATGCTGCCACCACCATGCTTCACTGTAGGGATGGTGCCAGGTTTCCTCCAGACGAGACGCTTGGCATTCAGGCCAAAGAGTTCAATCTTGGTTTCATCAGAGCAGTGAATCTTGTTTCTCATGGTCTGACAGTCCTTTAGGTGCCTCTTGGCAAACTCCAATTGGGCTGTCATGTGTTTTTTACTAAGAACTGGCTTCCGTCTGGCCACTCGACCATAAAGACCTGATTGGTGGAGTGCTGCCGAGATGGTTGTCCTTGTGCAAGGTTCTCCCATCTCCACAGCAGAACTCTGGAGCTCTGTCAGAGAGACCATCGGATTCTTGGTCACCTCCCTGATCAAGGCCCTTCTCCCCCGATTGTTTAGTTTGGCTGGGCAACCAGCTCTAAGAAAAGTCTTGGTGGTTCAAAACGTTTTCCATTTAAGAATGATTGAGGCCACTATGTTCTTGGGGACCTTCAATGCTGCAGAAATGTTTTGGTACCCTTCCCCAGATCTGTGCTTCGACACAATCCTGTCTCGGAGCTCTACGGACAATTCCTTCGACCTCATGGCTTGGTTTTTGCTCTGACATGCACTGTCAACTGTGGGACCTTATATAGACAGTTGTGTGCCTTTCCAAATCATGTCCAATCAATTGAATTTACCACAGGTGGACTCCAATCATGGAGGATCAAAAGGAAACAGGATGCACTGAGCTCAATTTCGAGTCTTATAGCAAAGGGTCTGAATACTTATGTAAATAAGGTATTTCTGTAATGTAACAAAGGCTGTAATGTAACAAAATGAAATGAGGAGAAAGCCAAGGGGTCTGAATACTTTAAGAATGCACTGTACATCAATTGTATTTTGAGAACAATTTCACCAATTTGAAAGGAGGTTGATCCTGTGTCATTAATTCATTCTATTCTATATATGTCTTTGCTCAAGGAGATGTTGATTATTTTGTAATCTAAAAGCAATTCATTTTAGCTTTTTAATAAAAGCATAAACAGTTGAAGTCGGAAGTTTACATACACATCAGCCAAATACATTTAAACTCAGTTTTTCACAATTCATGACATTTAATCATAGTAAAAATTCCCTGTCTTAGGTCAGTTAGGATCACCACTTTATTTTAAGAATGTGAAATATCAGAATAATAGCAGAGTGATTTATTTCAGCTTTTATTTCTTTCATCACATTCTGAGTGGGTCAGAAGTTTGCATACACTAAATTTGTATTTGGTAGCATTGCCTATAACTTGGGTCAAACGTTTCGGGTAGCCTTCCACAAGCTTCCCACAATAAATTGGGTGAATTTTGGCCCATTCCTCCTGACAGAGCTGATGTAACTGAGTCAGGTTTGTAGGCCTCCTTGCTCGCACCCGCTTTTTCAGTTCTGCCCACACATTTCCTATAGAATTGAGGTCAGGGCTTTGTGATGGCCACTCCAATACCTTGATTCTGTTGTCCTCAAGCCATTTTGCCACAACTTGGGAAGTATGCTTGGGGTCAGTGTCCATTTGGAAGACCCATTTGTTGTCACGACTTCTACCGAAGGTAACTCCTCTCCCTGTTCGGGCGGCGCTCGGTGCTCGGCGTCGCCGGTCTACTAGCCGCTACCGATCCCTTTTTCTTTTTCTGGTTGTTTTGTCTGTGTTCCTTTTCACACCTGGTTTTCAATTGCTTTGATTTCTGTGGGTATATAGGGCACCTGTTACCTGCCGTAATTCGTGCAGGATTAGACTTGTGTGTATTGCGCTCGATTGTATTTGATGTTTGTTGTTTTTTCGCTATTACGCACGTGTATGTAAAGTGTCGGAACTGTGTTTGTTCCTCCTTGCGTTTGCACGAGTTTCTGAGTATTCGAGAGCGTAGTTTTGGGATTTTTGTCTGTGCCGTTTTTGGTGGACTATATTATTAAACACGCTTCTCAGACATCCCTGCTCTCCTGCGCCTGACTCCTACACCTCTCACCAAGACACTTGTTATCACATTTGTGACCAACCTTTAACTTCCTGACTGATGTCTTGAGATGTTGCTTCAATATATCCACATAATTTTCATTTCTCATGAAGCTATCTATTTTGTGAAGTTCACCAGTCCCTCCTGCAGCAAAGCACCCCCACATAATGATGCTGCCACCCCCGTGCTTCATGGTTGGGAGGGTGTTCTTCGGGTTGCAAGCCTCCCCTTTTCCTAATGGTCATTATGGCCAAACAGTTATATTTTTGTTTCATCAGACCAGAGGACATTTCTTCAAAAAGTACGATCTTTGTCCCCATGTGCAGTTGCAAATCGTAGTCTGGCTTTTTTTGTGGCGGTTTTGGAGCAGTGGCTTCTTCCTTGCTGAGCGGCCTTTCAGGTTATGTCGATATAGGACTCGTTTTACTGTGGAGATAGATACTTTGTACCTGTATCCTCTAGCATCTTCACAGGGTCCTTTGCGGTTGTTTGGGGATTGATTTGCACTTTTCGCACCAAAGTAAGTTCATCTCTAGGAGACAGAACGCATCTCCTTCCTGAGCGGTATGACGGCTGCTTAGTCCAATGGTGGTATACTTGCGTACTATTGTTTGTACAGATGAACGTGGTACCTTCAGGCGTTTGGAAATTGCTCCCAAGGATGAACCAGACTTGCGGAGGTCTACAATTTGTTTTCTGAGGTCTTGGCTGATTTCTTTGGATTTTCTCATGATGTCAAGCAAAGAGGCACTGAGTTTGAAAGTAGGCCTTGAAATACATCCACAGGTACACCTCCAATTGACTAAAATTATGAAGCTTCTAAAGCCATGACATCATTTTTTTGAATTTTACAAGTTGTTTAAAGGCACAGTCAACTTAGTGTATGTAAACTTTTGGCCCACTGGAATTGTTGTACAAGGAATTATAAGTGAAATAGTCTGTCTGTAAACTATTGTTGGAAAAATTACTTCATGCACAAAGGTGATCCCTTCCAGACTTGCCAAAACTATAGTCTGTTAACAAGACATATGTGGAGTGGGTGGAAAACGAGTTTTAATGACTTAAACTGTAAGATTTTCATAAACATTGATGTATTTATTTAACTATTGCAATTATATGAGCATGTCAAATGTAGGCTGCTAATTGGTCTAAAGTACAGAAATGAAAGAAAATATAAATAAAATGTATTAAAGATGTTGTTTTGTTTTTCAACCCTTGTACGGAAGCAGACTTAATGAAATGCATTTTAAAGGAAATGTAAACGCATGAGTTGTTGACTATCGGCACATTTAAGCATTTGTATCTTGGACATGGCATCATACCACCTTCTTGACTTGACAGTGATTGCTCACCAGCTTTTTCCAGTGCTGTAGGTTGTGAATAAACCCAAAAACTGTCAATCAATCAAATGTATTTATAAAGCCCTTTTTTACATCAGCCGATGTCACAAAGTGCTGTGTAGATATAACAGACTGACCCCAGCCCCCCCAACACAAACTATTGCAGCATAAATACTGGAGGCTGAGACCGGAGCGGTCGGGAGACACTGTCCCATAAGAGTTAATTGTTTTTGTATTCACTAGTATTGTAAGCCTAAACCGACAGAGGAACTGTGATGCCTCTTAGGCCTAACCTTATTAGAACAAACAATTCCATGACCAAAGGAAAAGGTTAGTGTGAAAATAAGGTAGATAATATATGGATGTGTTCTCATGTTCTCTACTAAGTTGGGTAAATCCCAGAAGCAACACTCAGTGTTTGTATATGAATTCATAAAGCCCTTTCAGCATGCCCATTCTGTTTTTTTAAATGATTGCACACTGCAATCCACCAGGGAAGAAATAGACCATTTTGTGGCAGATACCTCTTACTGTATTTGTTGCTCTGACGATGTAACCTGAAGATTTGAACTAATGGAGTCCCTTTAGGAAGGAAGTCCTAAAATGGACAACTTATGGAGATTGATAATTCCATTAAGACCTGCCAGGTCAGCATGTTGCTAAAACCTATACAAATTACTGCAAATGTAAGGAAAATGTCTTTAGTGACTCATAAAAGGGGTACTATTTTAAATCAGATCAATACTAGGCATTCAGGAAGGCTGGGCGATAAATCAATATCAATAATGATCGAGGTAATGACTTTCCTCAATAACGAGATATTCATTTTCGATAATGTCGATATAGAATGATTAGGTACAGTGGTCCATTTCACCTCTGTGACATAGCAGGAACATGTGGAGAAGTGACAATATGCACGTGGAGAGGTATACACCCACTAAAAACCACTTAGCACCTCGAGTGATGGAGTAGCCTCTATTAACCACGAAAAATGAGTGATGTAGGCAAAAACAGTGTCAGTGTCGCTTTCAACAAAGAAATTGTTGATAAAAAAGCTTAAACTGTTTCAGAAATTTTGAAAGTGGTTTGGCTTTTTGAAGTCCGACAAAGAGCAGAGCAATGTTCAGTGCAAATTGTGCCGTTGTAACGGGATTCTTCCTGGGAAGGAGAAGAGGACCAGAATGCAGCGTGGTTGAAATCCATGGTTGTTTTTAGTAAGAAAACTATACATGAATAAACTACAAAAACAACAAACGTGTAAACCCGAAACAGTCCCTTGTGGAACAAACACTGACACAGGAGACAATCACCCACAAAACCCAACACCAAACAGGCTACCTAAATATGGTTCCCAATCAGAGACAATGACTAACACCTGCCTCTGAAAGCAGCGAACACTGACAGCGTTTATGCCCTACAAGCAAACATCGAAAAGACACAAAGACATCACAAATGCTATTATGCGTTGCTAAGGACATCCTACCAATTAGCACAGTTAAAAAGGAAGGTTTCAAGGGGCTAATCAATTTAATTGACCCCAGGTACGTGCTCCCTGGCCGCAAACATTTCTCTCACACTGCACTGCCCAAACTCTACGCCAAGTGTAGAGAAAAGGTTAAGGAACAGCTCAAGACAGATTTTACGTATTTTGCTACTACTACCGATCTGTGGTCTAATCGCACGTCAGAGCCTTATATAGCCTCACTATCTACTATATTGACAAAGAGTGGAATCTTCGAAGTGAATGCCTTCAAACATAATACTTTCCTGACGACCACACGGGTGAGGCTATAGCAGAGGGGCTTATTGACGCTCTCGCCTCCTGGGGACTCAGTCAAGACAGACAGGTCTGCATTACAACGGATAGTGGTGCGAACGTGGTGAAGGCCGCTCAAATCAACAAATGGACCGACTGCAATGTTTTGGACATTGTCTGCACTTGGCCATTGGTAAGTAACCTTGTCATTGTGTATATTGAAGTGATTGGTTAGATTAAACTAAATATGCATTTTGTTTCATTAACTGATTATGTTAAATATTACATTTGTACATAACTAAAACAGTTATTGTGATTTTAACATTTGATTAAAATCTCTTGATTTCTCGTAGCCTTTTGTGACTAGGCAGTATTTTCATTTTTGGAGAAAAAAAACGTCCCCGTAGTAAACGGGATATTTTGTCAGGACAAGATGCTAGAATATGCATATAATTGACAGCTTAGGGTAGAAAACACTCTAAAGTTTCCAAAACTGTAAAAATATTGTCTGTGAGTATAACAGAACTGATGTTGCAGGCGAAAGCCTGAGAAAAATCCAATCCGGAAATGCCTCATGTTTTGAAAGCGCTGTGTTCCAATGCATCCCTATTGAGCAGTGAATGGGCTATCAACGAGATCACTCTTTCTCCGTATTCCTGAAGGTGTCTACAGCATTGTGACGTAGTTTTACGCATTTATGTTGAAGAATACCCGTAGGCGGCTACATTGCGCAAGTGGTCACCTGATGGCTCCCAGGGTGACTCTCGCGTAAAATACAGAGGTAGCCATTACTCCAATCGGTCCTACTGAAAAACGAATTGTCCCGATGGATATATTATCAAATAGATATTTGAAAAACACTTTGAGGATTGATTATAAACAACGTTCGCTATGTTTCTGTTGATATTATGTAGCTAATTTGGAATATTTTTCGCCGTTTTTGTGACTGCCATTTCCGGGCGATTTCTTAGCCAAACGTGAAAAACAAACGGAGCTATTTCACGTACAAAATTTTTATTTTGGGAAAAAAGGAACATTTGCTATCTAACTGGGAGTCTCGTGAGTGAAAACATCCGAAGCTCATCAAAGGTAAACTATTTAATTTGATTGCTTTTCTGATTTCCGTGACCAAGTTACCTGCTGCTAGCTGGACAAAATGCTAGGCTATCGATAAACTTACACAAATGCTTGTCTAGCTTTGGCAGTAAAGCATATTTTGAAAATCTGAGCTGACAGGGTGATTAACAAAAGGCTAAGCTGTGTCTCAATATATTTCATTTGTGATTTTCATGAATAGGAGTATTTTCTAGGAATATCTATGTCTGTTGCGTTATGCTAATTCGTGTCAGATGATGACAACGGTCCCTTTCACGGGATGGGGTGTCACTAGAGGTTCTCTTAGAGAGAGTGGGTAGAGACAAACGGGTGGATCGAGCAATTGGAGTGTTATTAAGTGGTAGGTGCCTTTTCCTATTTGTGGATAAAGAAGAGAGACCTGGCAGTTGCTCAAAAAGAACACAACTTACCCCAGCACAAGTTGGTGACAGAGCAGCCTACCAGCTGGGGATCACGTCAAAAGATGGTGCAAAGAGTCCTGGAGCAGGAGAAAGACATTTCACAGGTCATGTCCAGTGACCAGAAGAACCGGCACTTAACTCCCACCTATACAGATATAGATGTTCTTGAGTCCATCAACCAGATATTGACCCCACTCCTAGAATTCACAGATGCTCTGTCTGGTGAGTCTTATGTCAGTGTGTCTTACCTGAAGCCAGTACTACACCTGTTCAATACAGAGGTCATGAATCCTGATGATGGTGAAACAAAGCTCACCCAAACCATCAAAACGATAGTCATGGACTATCTGAATGAGAAATATGATGACCTAGCCACAGATGACCTCCTGGCCTCGTTGGTCGACCCTCGGTCTAAAACACATTACATCAAAGAGGAGATGATGGGCCACATAAAAGCAAGAGCTGTCTCAGAGATGGTCAATGGGGGACATGAAAACCCACGCCCAGCACAGGGAGATGTTGCTGCTGCTTCACCACAACTGCCAGCTAAAAAGAGAAAGTCACTGGGCAAAAAGCCATGCTCTACCACCACAGGTCTTACTGAAATCTAGCTGGTAGAAAAGGAACTCAGCTGCTACCTTCAGTCTCCTGATGCTGACAGTGAAACCAATCCACTGGACTGGTGGAACATCCACCAAAAAAAACTTTCCCGAAGTCAGCCACCTGGCAAAGCGCTACCTGTGCATTCCTGCGACCAGCTCCCCCTCAGAGCGTGTTTTTAGCATAGGTGCCAACATGGTGACCTGCCATATGGGCAGCTTTAAAGCCAGAGACAGTAGACAGACTTGACTTTCTTGCTTGTAACTTGTAAGACAACAACTACCCCAACGTCAACTGTGATGTGCAATTAGGCTAACATTTATAATGCAAATTGACTTGCACTATGTTTTTTTTAAATTTCTTGTTCATAACTGGAAAAAGGTTTATAGTTTAAAAAAAAGTTTAGTTAATGTTATTTGTGAGTTCTTCTACTTCTGACAATAAATAAGAAACATTAAAGCCTTCGGTTTATTCAGGCAGGCTTGAGTCTGAAGCAGAAATGACCCTTTTAAACATTATTTGATTAAAATTGTGATAATTATCATTAAAGCTAAAAGACAGTAGACAGACTTGTCTTTCTTGCTTGTAACTTGTAAGACAACACTACCCCAAATGCAACTGTGATGTGCCATTAGGCTAACAGTTATAATGCATATTGACTTGCACTATTTAATTTTTTATATTTTTATTTCTTGCTCATGACTTATAAGGGTTTACAGTTTTTTTAAGTGGAGTTAAAATGTTATTTGTGAATTCTACTTCTGACAATAAATAAGAAACATTAAAGCCTTTGGTTTGTTCAGGCAGGCTGTAATGATTCTCGTAGGTGGAAGAAGGAGAGGCCCAAGGTGCAGCGTGGTACGTGTACATGATCTAGAACAAAACGGAACAAACGAAACAGTCCTGTCTGGTACAGAGACAGAAAACAACTACCCACAAATCATAGTGGGAGCACAGGCTACCTAAGTATGGTTCTCAATCAGAGACAACGATTGACAGCTGCCTCTGATTGGGAACCATACCAGGCCAAAAGCAGAAATACAAAACATAGAACATAAACATAGAATGCCCACCCCAACTCACGCCCTGACCGAACTAAAATAGAGACATAAAAAAGGAACTAAGGTCAGGACGTGACACAGGCTTGAGTCTGAAGCAGATATGCACCTTTTAAACATGATTTGATTAATATCATGATAATTATCGTTATCGAATGAAAATATATATATTGTGATAATTTATTTGCCATATCGCCCAGCCCTAGCATACAGTATGTTATTTTCCCAGTGTATACAACATCTGCTTTTTCTGTAAATGGCAGTACTCACTTAATGCATAGTTATGCAAACATTTATAAATATATGCAAAACTGATCAATAGACGTGTAGTTTTTTTTCCAGGCAGCACTGACATCTGTAGTACACATGACTCATGGCATACGTGGCAGGTACAGCATCATGGGGGTTTAAAACCCTTTAAAGAATGTGGTTAATAATTATCATGGTAGAGGCCAACCTGACTAAAAGTGGGGAACTTGGTCTAAATTATGATTAGTCGTGGCAAAAGTCTCCTTTGCCTCAGTATTCAGATGTGCTGCGGTTGGCTGCCTGCGCCTACGATCCACCATAAAGGATCATAATGACTCTGTCAGGAGAGATGAGGGGGGCTGCAGCGGTATCAGTATGGGGCCTGGTCGACCGACACAGGCTAGGCTCCTGATGGTCACTGATCCTGAAGAGATGGAGACACTGTAATTTCATTGTGAGGACAATCATGGCTACTGCCATTAATTGATGACATGCAGGCTCACAAACACACACACACACACACACACACACAGTTTGTAGTAGTAGGCACATTTACATGTTAGTTATTTTCTCTCTGTCTGTGAAATGTATTTCAGAGAATGTTACTCGTGATTTACATCAACGGCACCGGCACCGGCACGTCAGCCTCCTCAGTGATCACTTTGATCGGTCAGGATCCCGTAGTAAAGTGGGAAAGGTTGGTCCCGGGTAATTTGGGTGACGCTCTGTAAATTACATCTGATGATAAGATCTCTCGCTTGTTGTTGTCAAAGGCATTTTGATCAGTGTGTGTTACAGCATTCTCATTTCTAACAATATCGTATGACTACCTGGAGCCATTGTGGATTGTGCAGATGATTCCGGGTCTCGTCCCGCGTGTAATCATTGTGCGCGTGTGTTATTTTTTTGAGGTACTCTTCGCTCTTTTGTTTGGGTTTCAACCCTGTGTTTTTGTATAGTGTTTGTTTGGTCTTCGTCCCCATGCCATTACACGGCACACCGTAATTTGGGCTTAATAAAAACCCTATTAAGCATTCCTGTGCCTGTCTCCCGAATCATTGACACCAGCATGACACTCTTTAACTTTATTTATGTTTGATATGCAGTAAGCACTCGGGGGGGGACGATAACTGCCAGGGGTTAAGACAGTGATAGATTTGCAGTTTCACACAGCTTTCAGATGTTGTTCCCTCTATTTCGGAGCTTCCTCTGTAGAGAATAGAATAGAGGATGTGAGTGAGCATCACATTTAAAATCATCCTAATGTCTCATAATGGCTGAGTGAGAGCTGCGTCCTGATGTGTTTTACCTATCCAGGCACGGTGCACAGCATTACTTTAATGTTTAACGAAGAGACAGGCTTATGCTAGGCTCAATGAATAGTGCAGGTGTGACAATAGGTATAGGTGGCCTCATAGCTACAGTGCTGACACATGCCTGGTATTATTGAAGCAAAGGCGATTTCCGGAATATTTAGCCTACAGAGTCTGCTGCCCACAAGGCATTTAGAGATATGAGAGTCGTTTGTTTTTTGGAGTCAGAATAACTTGTCTTTACTGTAGTATACTTGAAGAAGAAGATGACTATGGTACGTTGTAGTTTTCAGATTTCAAATTATGTATAACTATCAAGCATAAACAGAATCTCAATACTGGGATTTGCCTTGGCTCGAATTGTATTACTTTTCAGAATGGAACTGAAAAAGAGACAAAACATGGAAACTTCGATAGGATAGGCTTGAAAATCTGTTGGGGAGAAATGGACTTGCACTCAAGCTGCTTCAACGGGAACACACACACGGACACACACACGAACACACACACGAACACACACACGAACACACACACCCCTCCCTCCCTTTCTCTTGTTTCTGCTATCTAGAATAATTGGGGAACCCAATAAACATGTTGTTTAGTGCTCGCTAATTACTAGTGTGGCCTCAAGGCAAAACCCCGGGCTGCATTCCACCCTCATTTCTCCGCAAATGGCATTGTAGACTTATTGTCTGAATATTGCTTTTCTTTAGCAGTATCAGGAGAAAATACAGTCAATTAGGATATGTGTTAGCCTCCATCGCGGAGCATATTGTTGTTAGCCATGGGAATAGTTCTGCTCCTTTCTTGACCGAAGTTACAGTATGTAATACTATGAATTATGTAAGTTCAATGAGAATTGGCTCGATAGTGTTTAGTGCAGGGCTCACATCACAACATGCCATAACTAATTCCAGTATATGTATTCAATCCCTGCAACACTATGCCTGGAGCTATACTTTTCAGAGCTGTTTCCTCAAAGCCAAATCTCTATGGTAGATATATACATCAATAAGTGTTGTGGCTCCTCAAGGGAAAACATGTCTGTGTTCTGTTGGGCCATGTTGTCCCCCAAGGCTGGGTGTAGGATCCATTACATTCTACAGTACTGGACCCAGTGCAGTCTACCACAGTGCTGTGCCAATTTACGCTCTCCTGTTACAGTACATTTAGCCACCTACAGCATTGCTTGGATGTGGGGTGGATATGCACAAAAACGTCCTAGCTGACTCAAAATCCCATCGTTTAATTCTACTTACTCAGCACCACCAACAACCTCTATACGTTGAAGTCATTTCACACAAGATGTAAACAGATTCAAATTCTTAATTTTGCTGTGTCGTGGCTCCCATTTTTAACCTTGGTAGCCATGTTTTTTTCTTACTTTTTCCGTACATGCTGATCCATCACTATGCAAATGTTACGTTGCATTTAACAACTGATATTTCAATTGGTTCCTCAACTGCTTCCGGAGGTGGTAATCCGCAGCCAATCATAGGCAGACACTCGACCAGATACCTCCGACCTCACTTTCTGACCTTCATCTGATCACATGAAGGGACATAACATCATTTTACTGGTGTAGGCAGGCTCAGATGCTTTCCCTTTCTATTTAGTCCTGTATTGGGGTGATACAACCTTGTGAGCTTCTGTACTGCTGTTTAATCAGTAGTTCTTGGCCCAGTGTGCCTCGCATTGACAGCGGAACTCAGTAAAGTCAGAGGAGTCAAGCAGACTCTGGAGCTAACATGATTACTGGTGACGTGGTTAGTAAGGCTGAAATGTTTTTGCCAGCGGCATTCTGTTTTGTGCATCTCCAGTGCTTCTTCCTGGAAGGCCTCATGCAGTTTGTATAGGTTTTGAAATGATGTATTTAATTTGGTGTGTTCAGAAGTAAACAGAGTTCTCCTCGATTCACTCATGATGTTTTTATGTCATTGACACATTCATTATCAACAGTGGCTTCAATTTCACATTCATATTAGCCTGGTATTTCATTTTACAGGGACTATATTTTTAATACTTTTATGAAACACATTAGAATAAGTAGCCATGTAATTACTCCAGAAATTGGCCATGACAAATGTGATACCAGAGCAGACATTTTCCCTAAAAAACTGGCAAACAAAGGTTTTGTCAGCTTCTATGACACCTTTCAGTGCTATACTGCATGCATCCTAGTTTATTTTGGTAGGGAACTCAGTTGTCTGGTTCTTTCCACTTATTAACCTAGATTGTGTGAAATCTTTTTCTAAATGTGTGTGTGTTTTGTTTTAAGTGTTGGGAACACCTTTCAAAATATAGAAAAGATGTGATTACTAGATGCTTGGAAAAAGCTTTCACACGTGTGTGGAGAGGATGGACAGCAGTGCCGTTTAATTTGATGAGCATTACAGTAGGATGCCAATCTATGCGCTCTACTCCTTTCTCACCTTTTCCCTTCGCTTTTGGACTTAATTTCACAACACACCAGCAGTCTGTGACCAGGCAAAAAAAAAAACTTTCCAAGCCAAACCATTATATCATAACCGCAAACCGCTACACACAGCCTAGATCGTTGTCACCATATTATCAAACTTCATAGTCAAAATAGCTAATAGAACTTACTCATTAGTGAACCTGCTACAATCATGCAGTACAGTGTACAGTCAACAAGTAGTTTAGCAGTTACACAGGCGAGCCTGGTGGCAATAAATTAATCAAACCAAAAGCTTAACTTCACTTGCAAGAGTTCCAATGTTGGATAGCCATAGCTAGCTAGCTAACATAGCATCTCTGTTTTGGCCCGATGTTGTAGTTGTCTAAACTAGCTAGCTAGTTAAATAAGTGAAAAAAATACCAAGAAACATAACAAACGGTGACTAACTCCATTGCGTACAAATGTGCTTATCCGCGGCATTCAAATGAAGCTGCAATGAAAACTAATGGGACTGTAGCGACTGTGTTGGCATCAAAATCCGTGGTGTGAACTACGTTTCTATACAAGCGTTAATTGACATGGTAATGGTCCGATAGTATTGGAGAAAAGTTTTAAAAAACTGACCCCTTTGGCGCTGTACTTTAAATTGTGCCATGTCATGACGTAACGTAACGCATTATGCAACTCATTCTGTGTCGTTTTTGCTAGAAAGGGGAGAAATTGTGCTTTTCAATGGTATTCGTATTACAGTTGACCTGGAAATATTAAGTTTTTTGGGGAGCTAAAATAAGGTAAATTGTACGGAACAGTGCGATATACAAAAGTTTGTTAGCTAACGTTAGCTCTCTCTCGTTTCTCCTTCATTTTTGAAGAAATGTATTTGTTCAAAACTTTTCAACTATTTTCTTTCTCTCTCTGTGTCAACTACTCACCACAATGTATGCACTGCACTGCTACAGTAGCTAGCTGTGGCTTATGCTTTCAGTACTAGATTTGTTCTCTGATCCTTTCAACCATGTTGAGGTTATTGAATACTGTTGAGGTTCATTGCAAAACAGTGTTTTAATCAATTATTTGGTGACGTGAATATATTCAGTATAGTTCTATAAAAAATAATAGCTGTTTTAAGGTTTCACTAAGTTGTTGGCTCACCTTTTGGAGAAGTTCTCAGATAGAGAACAAGCTATTATCTAACTGGCACTAGCTAATGTTACCAATCATGGCTACTTAGCAACAAAATATATATGTATTGGGGAAAGTGTAGAGTGTTACTCACTCTGACATAAGCCTGTTTACTTTTGGTACTATATCCAGAATTAATACTGATGTTTTTAAAGTTGCACTTTTCACAATACACTTTAAGCAGTGGGTATATTCTGCCAGCATTATAACCATCCTGCAGTGTTTGGCGTTTCCTCATTTAGCAGACACTCTTATCCAGAGTGACTTACAGGAAGGAGCAACTAGGGTTAAGTGCTTGGCTCAAGGGCACATCAACAGATGTTTCACCTGGTGGGCTTAGGGCTTCGAACCAGTGACTTTTCAGTTACTGGCCCAACGTTCTAAATCACTGCTAAACTGCTTGGTTGATAACTTGAGGACACAACATGGCTTCTCCTTTTTCTGAAGGAAACTTTTCTGTTTGGCCTCTTGGCAGCTGTTACAGCAGCTTTTGTTTTCTAGGTCACTGAGACACTACAGCAGGATGCCAATCTCTAGTGACATCTCCCATGCACTCTGAAGGTGACCATATGCCTGAAAAATTCCCAAATCTCCACATGACCAAAATCAAACTCTTTCTATTCTGTCAGTGTGAGTTTAAAGCCATTGTACAGAATGTTGAAATGAAATGGAATTCATACCATGAAGAAATCCTGGCAGGAAAAAACGGGTACTGTTTAAAAAGGTTTTGTACTGTTTTCATTGTGAAGTTTATCAGCTGAAAATAGCAAATCCTCTGCCTTTCTGTTTGAGTACAGGTCACTGATCTTTGTTATACTGATGCTGTTACATTCATGGAACAGCTGATGAATTCTTATAGCGTGCATCGTTATAGTATTTCACGGTCACAGATTCAAGGGCGAGGTGGCAAACACGATCTTTCAACATCCACCAATATTTATTTCATTCATATTTCACTCCTCACTGCAAACCACATACTCCCTATGACAACAGTCTCTATTGAGGTCGGGGTTTATAAACAATTTGAATGTACATTGATGTGTTCCCACCACGATAAAGCTCCACCACACGTTGTGAGTAACAATTAGTCATGACCAGCAGTGACTGTGGCCCAGTCCCTGGAAAGCAGAGCCAGTCTTCTAACCATATTGGCCCCACAACTAGCTGTGTTCTAGTGGTGAGCAAGGACATAATTGCATGCTGGGAACTTGGCATTAAGAGAGTGGGGGGATTAAGCTGAATGTGAGACACTGAACACGTTGTCTGTCCAAAAATGCCTTTCTTCCTCACGGTATGTCCTTGCTGGGTTGGAGACAGGCACACTAACAGACTGCTTGTCATTCCCTAGCTCTACAGCCAGTACATTTGTGTAGCAGAGGAGACTTGAGGTATTCAAACTAAATGGCTCAAAGAGGATGTGTCTGCTGCCACAGAATGTCTGTTGTTTCCTTGACCAACATATTAACTTATAGGTGTAGGCCTGCCTAAGTACTTTGCTTGTGGAAAGTTTTTGCCTCCCTCAAGGAAAGGCTAATTCTGCTTGTTTCAGCAGGTAGGCCTTCAGAACACATTTCTAAGTTGTACTTTGGTTAACCAAATATAAATCACAAATTAGTTCGTACATAGGCCTGCAGTATTCTCTGGACCTATAACCGATCAGGTGTCCGTCCTGAGATTTCTCAACAAGTTAAAGCTGTGAATCCTTTGACCTCCTCCTACACGGTAATCTCAGCAGAAGATCAACATCCGCTGTGTCATTTGAGTCCTGGCACCAATGTAACCAACTGGGTATCAAACCTGGGTGTTAGGTGCACCTCAAGACAACAGTGTTAGCCTGCTGGTCTAAACCCTATAGGTGTTGTTAAGCATGGCTAGTGTTGATATTGTTCTTGTTGATACGGTTTTGACCTGCAATATGAAAAGAAATGTGACCAGTCAAGTTCATTCAAAAGAACCATGCTATTGTGAAGGCACAATAATTAGATGGTGTAAGAAATGCATCAAGTAGAATACATTCATCAATCCACTAGTTCTCTATTTATTTCCTTCTTTTAATCTATAATAAAATAACATGAATAATGTTGGAGCGTAATGGAGTACACGATTCTTCATCTATTGCCAGGACTTGGGGGGATAATAAAGTTGGTTGTTTCTACAGGACCAGGAAGTCCCTGTGGAGACTGTGATGTCATCCCAGAGTGACAGGAAGGCTTCTTTTAAACGAGGAGATAACGGGTAACTGGGGCTGTCCCTAACTGTCCCCAATGCCAGCACCTGGGCCCAGGTCTGTGTGACGAACAGAGTGACAGCCATCTCTCAGCAGCTCACAGGTGACAGCTACAGGCCTAAAGGGCTCCTCTCCTCCATCCTCCTCCACACAGCCTCATCCTGCTGGGGAACACAGTCACAGAAATTCAAGGACATGGTGTGCTGTGCAGCGCAACATGAGATTAGGAAATGGGAATGTGTCTAAGATGCATCATTATTACCGTGCATTCCATCTGTATTCACCCAGGGCAGTGCTTTGATATTGGCCTCAATGGTTTGGTTGAGAGCAGGTTTTGGTTTTGCCTTTTGACTGATATTTCTCTATTGAATCGTTAGGTAATAAGATTATTTCCCTATTTGGATAACATAATGCAGTGACAGCTCTGCATTGAACAGTCATTTGTACTTCCTTCCACAGTTAAGAAATTCAACACAGTCTACAAAGCCAAACCCATAATGTTCACCATGTGCATTAAACATAACAAAGCCAAGTCCATATGGAAATTTGACACTCAGATTCACCTTAATGGGATCACTGTTAGATAATTAATAAATGAACATTGGTGCACATTTGTCTTTTCCATTCCCATCGTAATAAAACATTCTGATTAGGCGCCATGAACAATGAAACAAAGAAATGCCTATTATTTTCGCGACATATGTTATTTGTGATAAAAGGAAGATCAGCTTGTGTTAGTAAAGTCCTGATTATTGCTACTCGTTACCATTAGATACTGTATACAGTGCCTTCTGTAAGTGTTCAGACCCATTCTCTTTTTCCACATTTTGTTACACTACAGCCTTATTCTGAAATTGATTCAACCGTTTTTACACGCAATAGCCCACAGTGACAAAGCCAAAATAGGTTTGTAGAGGATCTGCAGAGAAGAACTCCCCAAATACAGGTGTGCCAAGCTTATAGCGTCATACCAAGAAGACTTGTAATCACTGCCAAAGGTTCTTCAACAAAGTACTGAGTAAAGGGTCTTAATTCTTATGTAAATGGGATATTTCAGTTTAGAATTGTTTTTAATTTGCAAGAATTATCTGAGGAGTATTTCTGTCTGTAATAAATCCATTTTGTGTAGAAAAAAAAACCATTCTGATTCACTGGGTATGGTTTCCCAGCTGGTGGGCCTATGGCCTCTAAGGACCACCCATGGCTGCACCCCTGCCCAGTCATGAATTCCAAAGATTAGGGCCTAATGAATTTATTTCAATTGACTGATTTCCTTATATGAACTGCAAGAAATTGTTGCATGTTGCGTTTTATATTTCTGTTCAGTATAGCTAAAGTAACATCATATTTAATAGATATGACTCATTAGTAAACCTGCTACAATCATGCAGAACAGTGTACAGTCAGTAAGCAGTTAAGCAGTTAGACCCACCTGTGGCAATAAATTAGTAAAATCAAAAGCTTACCTTGACTTGGAAGAACCCCCGTGATGGATGTCATGGCCAACTAGCTATCAAAGCATCCCTCTCTTTGAGCTGGGAGTTTGAGTGTGCTAAACTAGCTAGGCTGCATTTGCTAGCAAAGTAAGTGGAAAAAAGGAGAAAAAAATGAAATATGGCTACCTCTCTCTCTTGCTCCTCAATTTTTTAAGAAATTAATTTGTTCAAACATGTTCAAGTGTTGTCTTTCTCTCTCTTTGATTCAACTCCTCGACACGTGTTATGCACTGTAGTGCTAGCTAGCTAGCTTATGCATTCAGTACTAGATTCATTCTCTGATCCTTTGATTGGGTGGACAACATGTTAGCTCATGCTGCAAGAGATTGGATAGGTTGGAGGAAGTACCCTGGAAGTTGTCATAACTACTGCGTATATTTATGGAAGGGGGTGAGAACCATGAGCCTCCTGGGTTTTGTGTTGAAGTCAATGTACCCAGAGGAGGATGGAAGCTAGCTGTCCTCCGGCTACACCATGGTGCTACCCTACAGAGTGCTTTCGAGGCTACTGTTGACCTTCATTGCAAAACAGTTTGTTTAAAAAAATTATTTGCTTACGTGAATAGATTTTGTATAGTTATAAAAAATGATTTTAATGTTTCACTATTTTTATGAAATTCACTGAGGCAGAAAAAGCACTGCATCGCAGTGCCTGAGGCGTCACTACAGACCCGGCTTCGATCCTGGGCTCTGTCGCAGCCGCCCACAACCAGGAGACACATGAGGCGGCACACAATTGGCCTAGCGTCATCCGGGTTAGGTGAGAGTTTGGCCGGCTGGGATGTCCTTGTCCCGTCGAGCTCTAGCGACTTCTGTGGGGGGCTGGCACATGCACGCTGACACGGTCGCCAGGTGTACAGTGTTTCCTCCGACACATTGGTGCGGCTGGCTTCCGGGTTAAGCGAGCAGTGTGTCAAGAAGCAGTGAGGCTTGGCAGGGATGAGTTTCGGAGTATGCATGGCTCTCGACCTTCGCCTCTCCCGAGTCCGTACGGGAGTTGCAGCGATGGGTAACTACCAATTGGATATCACGAAATTGGGGAGAAAAAGGGGTAAAAAAGTAAAACAAATTCACTGAGGAGTATGGACCTCCCTTCCTCCTCTAAGGAACCTCCACATATGTATTCACCAAGCTTATTAATGTCCCGTCAAATTACACCGCATGGCTAAATCTCCTACATGAAAAAGGAAAGGGATCTCGTATGAGCAGCGCTTTAATTTGATTGTAATGGTTTTAATTGAGAGAATTTTAATAACCCCCCTCTACCTCTCGCTGAATCGGGAGCCCACATTAGAAGTTATGCTCTTGTTCGGGGAAGTCAAATCTGAGTGATTAATTGTTGCAGGCAGTGCTGATGAGCAGGGAGAGAGTGGCGTCTGCCTGAAACCCACAGCTAATTTACAAGACTTGAGTCACACTACAGCTCTGAGTCTCTCCCAATCTGCTGGCTTGGGCTGGGAGGTAGAAGACAATCGTTTGTAACAAGCTGTCTTTGGCTTGCAACTGCTTTTTCAGGCGAACGTGGGTGGAACCAACACATGTGCATCTCTTTGACGCTCCTGAAGTTAATTCTCCAACTTGGAGATGTCAGAGCTAGAGCTACTTAAAGATGCTAAAATTGCCCAGCATGGACTGCTAATGTATTAGGTGTTGTAATACAACTTTTGAAAGACATAAAACTCAAAACGGCCTTGATAAGTGTTGTGTAAGGTAAACTCTAGGAGGGTACTAATGTGTAGCCTATATTTAGTGTGTATATTTTGGGATCGCAAATTGAATCGTAACCTGAGGAAGCTCAATCTGTATTTAATGCAGTTAGATGGCTCTGCACTGTCATGGTTATAGTAATCACTAAAACATGTGGCCTTTTGGCCCTTTAGCCTAGCGTTCATTACTTATTTGTATTCCTTCAGAGCCGACATAATCATGTTGCCCATCTCATTTGATGAATCACTACCACGCGTCTCTTCATTACACAGATAGGACCTCTCCAATATCGCCGACCATCGCCGGCTCTCATCCTCTTATTCACAAAGGGAAATTATTTTTTCAATCTACTCAAGCGGAATTATGTATCTTCATTTGCATTTATAAGGGACGCATCTGTATTTTAATATACTTCCATGGCCTCTCAAATGTAATTAAAGTGTATTATTCTTTCTTGAAATGATAAAATATTATAAAGAAATGAGCTTATGTGATTAAAGTGGTTTGGTAAGCGATGGTGTACAAGAAGTCTTGTTATCCCCGGTTCTAGACCCGGGTGTTTGTCTCATGCATCAAGCCTAAATTGTACCACCATTGATTATTGTTGTGGAATGCAAACCATGCATCTGCTCATCTGAAAACGGTTCAGTTCATACATGATCATCGCACCAGCACGCTAACTTTACTAGTTTCATAAAAAGTGGTGGAGATGTAATCTCTAATTACAGTGCTCGTTAGCCCTTTTCTAACCAGAACGATTTAGATTGACCAAAGATGTCTCTTTATAGTTGAAAACCCCCAGAATAGAATGAATTCCTTACTTTACAGTGTGTCTAAAGTAACACATTCATTACTATGCTTTTTTTCATGGGTCCATAACCTTTTGTTAGCATAATGTAAGGTAACTGACATGCATGAAATCCCTATTTTAGTTTATATGCACGGCATCATTCCTGTTGGGAAAGTATTTGCCAATGTGGTGAATAAAGAAATCAAGCACCGTTTTCAACAATTAGAAGCGCCTCGTGCAAACATTTATCTTGTAGACGTCCCCAATCAATATGCTCGATAGAGGTCATTTGTATGTAGAGCAGAAAACATATTTCATGCACTTTCTATCTACAATGGGATTTGCAACAGACGCTCTGGGGTGTAAAGTGCGATCATTGTAACACTAGGGACAGAGATATTTTCACAGCACTGATTTCAAACTACAGCTCTGCTACTTTCGAACAAGGTTTCAGAAATCCTTGTCCGTAGTAATCCTTTACATGTTTAAAGAATATGCTGAACTGAATGAGGAGTCGCACTGCTTTCTTAATTAAAAGGCCAGAGTGCATTTTGGCATGCAGTACATTTGCAGTTTAATGATTTAAATACAATACCATTTAATAGTATCATAAACCATACATTTGTAGATGAGAAAGACATCTCTTTCAGTTGCAATACAGTATAGGCTAAAAATGGTCCATTAAAAAAGGCCTGAGAAACTAAGATGGCCTCAGGATCTAGTGAGCAAAAAATGAAAAGATAATCAAACTGTCTGGTAACACAGGAAAATACATTAGTTGTATAGTTTGTTGTCCTTTTATAACCTCAACTAATGCAAATGTGAATTTGTCGTGGGAGTCAGTCGAGGTATGGTAAATGGCCATCTGACTAGCGACGATAGCTCTTTGGCTCTTCAGATGGGGATATGGCCGAAATTGCCTTTGGGAAATATTTCTGTGTAGTAAAAGAAAGGTAGGTACTCTACCATAAAAAGGTACTCTACGTACTCTACCATAAAGAGACATGATGGAAGAATCTATTCAGCGATTATACCTCCTGCTTGTTTTATTCAAATGCATTTGCGTAATGTTCCCTACAAAAACGTATTCATGTTTTGTATTTTTTTATGATACACCCAGCATTCTCACATAATAATACAGTAGCCCACTATTCCAATCACATTTCTGTTCTCTCAAGGTCAGTTTGTTGTTTTTAATTTCTAGTTCATTTTAAAGCATAATACACCATTAATTTGTTTCTGAAATGTGCTAAAAAACACATTTGCTACTGTAAGCTGCGTGCCATGAGCAAAAATCTTACCTGCCCATATGACCCATTCTGAAGTGATGTTCTGTCTCTGACTCTTCTGTGTTGAGGTCAAGCTTCCTTTAGCCCACATGTCTAGTTCTGACAAACACAGAGTGCATCTCACACGCACACACACAGTGGACGGCCCCTGCCCCTCGCATCTTGACACTGAATGTTTCTTCCCAGGAGTTGACCTCCTGACAACATACCTGGTCTCATAGCTGTCTTTCCAGAGGACACGTTGTCATTTTTCAAACTCTTGTTTCCTTTTGTCCGTCACATTCAGTTGAATGGGCAAAGTGTGATTTATTTAAAAAATAGCCTCTCCAGCCCAAATTGCAATAGTTGCCTTCCTCATGGAAAATAAATGTTGCCAGCGTGATCTGAATTAATGCAGGAATTATGCAAGGCATTTGCTTCCAATTGTTGTCTGTGTTCTGCAGTCTATGTTGAGGGGGTCAAACCCCCCCCCCTTCTAATGACTCATATTTTACGGGATTTTTCTTTGGAAAAAGAAATGCTTGTTTCTGTAATTTTTTTGCATTTCTTAGATCAAATGGGGCCTCAGTAGCCTGAAGCTAAGTTGAAGAGGAGTGATGTAGCTTAGACACAGTATTATGAAATGCACTTTCAAAGGGACTTGTCATTATCTAACCATGTGCTGTACTGAGACAAAGACCTACCGACTAGAGATATGCAAACAGAACAGCAAAATGAACAGTCATTTGTAGCTTGGTATTAGGAAGGACATTATGTCAACAAACAACCCATTGACTTTCCTAATGTAGCGTATTCCTCTGTAAGACCCCTAACAGAGAGGACTTGTCAGTATCCATAATCAGTTCTTGGAACCAGCCCGTGACATCACTCCTCAATATATGATTTATTCTACTGTGTATTCTATTATGTTTGTTACAATACTATGTTGAACATGGAATCTAGGCTATGAGGACCAACACCAAGTTGCTCAGGAACAGGACTACAGTCAAAACCCTCTCCACCCTTGCCATATCAAATAGTTGCATACTGAAGTGGACTTTCTTCTTCATAGTGCACCGGTCTCTATGGCAGCAGCCGTGCAGTTTGGAGCCGAGCTATGGCCTCTTTTTTCAGACGGAGGTCCAACTCTCCTAATTACGAGCAGAAGGAGGATCTGCTGTCCTCGGCTTTCAAACAGCTCTACTCTTGTCCTGGGTATCTAGACTGACTTCAGTATTATTAGGTGTGGATAGACCATCTGGATAAGGCATGTTGCTGAGATAATAAGGATAAGGCATGTAAGGCATGTTCCTTCTCTCAGTCAGTGCTGAGAGAAGGCTGACTGGTTAGAACTGGATCTTACTATTTAAGGACATGAAACAGTTTCCTATATTACCCTTAAGAAATATGTCTTGTTTGATTTGACTCATTTTTGATTCGCGTCCAGGGTGAACTAGTGTAAAAAAATATGTTTTCTTACGAATCTATTGATCTGGCTTTTAGGACACTTTCAATCACCTTTGAGATGTTCTTGTTCATGTGAAATTACAAGTAATGGTTTTGTGATCAATATCTCTGCACTAGTGCTCTGTATTAAATGGCACTAAAGCAGACCACTGAGCATTAAGGTGTGTGGCGTGTACCAAATGCTTGTTGGCACAGTTGCCTGAAAATGACCAAGTGCAATTAGGGTATAGCCTGTAGAGTATTGTCAATGTTATCATTATTAGTGCACCATATTTCAGGAATACAGAAAGACAGAGGTGTCAATATTGTAATTTGTGTTTACTTTCCTTTACCTCAGATGATACTTTTTGAAGGCCTCTGTTTCTCCTCACTTCCTTGCTCTGTACCATCTGCTCAGGAGAGAAAATGTCACGATAGCAGGACCAGCAGGGGAGATGCCAGACGGCCTTTGTGTTTCTGTGTTCTCTGACAGGTCCTCACAGCAGGGGAGCTGTAGCAAACACCCTCGTTTTGACTATAACAACATACAACATCATCTTTGGCAGATACTGCCGGCTTACTGTCTTTCAGAAGTAGAAGTAAAGAATGTGTCGGGGGAGGGAAACCTGTTGGAGATGGATATGTTGTGTATTGTTTGACGGGACTAGTTTTCTTGGTAATGAAAAACAATGCATTGTCCCTGAAGTAATGTGTTTTAATTAAGGAACTCCCCAATGACATACGACTTGAAATTATTTTCCTAAAGGCAGTGGTGCTCTTCGGTGCCAGTTTACTCCTGCTTTGTGGGATGAAGTTTGTCTCATAATAAGGCTAACATTCCCTCGACAGACTGTCGACATGAGGACTACCTCTCCTCGTATAGTAGGACCAATAGTCTGTGCATAATGAAAGCATCCAGTATCTGACTCGTCTTGCATAAGAAAAGCAGTTGTGACCAGTTCAATAGGAAATGGGTGGACATGTTACCCCACACCTGGTCCTCCTCTCCTCTAGCAGGGCAGTCATATTCTATGTAAACTTGGGAGGGCCTTTGCTGCGTCCTGCAGTTAAGAGTGATGTATTAGGGCTGTTATAGGCCCAATTAAATGATGAAGCGTTCTATTCCACCCAGCTATTGTTCCATCTGAAATTTAGTGAATAACACAGAGAGGTGTTTTTAATCATCTCAATAGGTTACATAAGGATTCATCTAGGTAGATTCACAGGTTCATGGCGGTGCATTGGTTCCATGCTGCTCTCTCACACACCAGACATGACAATATCCATTTCTATGAATGTTGGGAATGCTCTCAAATGTTAATGGTCAGTTATTCAATCGCAGCAGAATAATTGCTGTGCTTTGTTAAGTTCGAGTTGTTAAATTATTGGAACGGACCCGATAATGGCTGTTTGCTGAAAAGTCACCCGGTGGGGCTACTGCAGGAAGCGCTTCAGAGCGTGTGTGATTGATCATTCTGGGCCAATGGAATGAAAGTGGGAGTTGGTATTTGGGATTGCTGATGGCAAATGTGAAGGGAGAAGCCCCTGAAGCAGCGAGGAGAGAGAAGGTTTGTCTAAAAAGGCACGCTATTCCTTACACTGCATAGTGCATTACTTTTCACCAGGGGCCGTAGAATTCTGGTCAGAATTTGTGCACTACATAGGGAATAGGGAGTCATTTCAGACACATCCAGAGAGAGCGAGGCCGGTATAGGAGAGTACCTTATCCATCACTGCCATACAGGGTAGCTTCATCTCTGCACTGCCTGGAACTGAATATGTGCTTCCGATCAATAGTCCTCCTACCAATGATGGATACTCCATCACAGCGCTCCTGGGCGCTTCATAGAATCACATATTACCTGTCAGTCCACGGCCTGCCACTCACCTGTCCGTTTTACTCCTGACTCACAGTGCTCTATCTCTCCATGGAATTGAGGGAGAACGTCCAGTGCGTGTGTGTTTTTTTAAATTTAATTTTACCTTTATTTAACTAGGCAAGTCAGTTAAGAACAAATTCTTATTTTCAATGATGGCCTAGGAACAGTGGTTTAACTGCCTGTTCAGGGGCAGAACGACAGATTTGTACCTCGTCAGCTCGGGGATATGAACTTGCAACCTTTCGGTTACTGGTCCAATGCTCTAACCACTAGGCTACCTTGTGTGTGTGTGTGTGTGTGTGTGTGTGTGTGTGTGTGTGTGTGTGTGTGTGTGTGTGTGTGTGTGTGTGTGTGTGTGTGTGTGTGTGTGTGTGTGTGTGTGTGTGTGTGTGTGTGTGTGTGTGTGTGTGTGTGTGTGTGTGTGTGTGTGTGTGTGTGTGTGTGTGTGTGTGTGTGTGTGTGTGTGTGTGTGTGTGTGTGTGTGTGAGAGATGTTTGGAGAGTGAAAATGACAGAGGTGTACTTAAAAGTATTTATGCATGGACAGGATCCGATTTCACTCTTTCTGCTGGCTAAGACTTCCTAATATGGATGCTGTATACCCACCAAGCTGACTAAGACTTCCTGATATGGATGCTGTATACCCACCATGTTGGCTAAGACTTCCTAATATGGATGCTGTATACCCACCATGTTGGCTAAGACTTCCTAATATGGATGCTGTATACCCATCAAGCTGGCTAACAGAAGGTAGTTCTGGGTTTTGATAGTGAGATATGATTTCAGAAAGGAATGCCACACACAGCCAATCAAAGTCCCTCTCACTAACAGGCCTGCACATTGTTGGGCAAGGTTAATGGTGTTTGACATAGTGTCTTTGTGTGGCTGCTCTGTCTTCTTTGGTCAGGTGATGCACTTCACAGAAGTTTGTGATGCTGGAAATAATGTCCCCAATCCCCAGCTGCAATGACAAAGCCATTAAGCCTGCCTGCCACAGAACACCTACATTGGGGCTTCGTCTCTGGGAATAGAGGGCCTAAATTAGCATAGTGAATTAATTTAAAGTACAGCTTTAGCCCGTCTCCTCACTCCAAAGCTCCAACTGGTTTATCTTTAATATGTCCCCTGATGACAAAATTAGCATGGACCACACATCCTTACAGGTCTACAGGATGATGATTCAGCATGCATCGTTTTAACCCATGATTATTTCATTTAGGTACAGTATATTTTGCACATATCCAAATGCTTGAATAACCTCAAGGTAAGCAGAAGTTAATTGCAGTGTGTATAAGATGTATTTGATGCACCCTCATGGTAATACAG
This sequence comes from Oncorhynchus clarkii lewisi, assembly GCF_045791955.1. Taxonomy (NCBI): domain Eukaryota; kingdom Metazoa; phylum Chordata; class Actinopteri; order Salmoniformes; family Salmonidae; genus Oncorhynchus; species Oncorhynchus clarkii. The sequence continues at coordinate 9,979,661 of NC_092170.1, forward strand.
ACTTGCAAGGTACAAACTGTATATCGGTTATAGTATACCATAACTTAATACCTAATGGATACAACATGATGTGTTTAATGTTATTACTAGTATTACTGATAAGTAATTACCAGTAAGAAGTCTTAATCTTCTTTTTATCCATTATTCAATTGTGTGCGTCTGGTATTTAGGTATCGGCATGCAGTATAGGGGAGTCAGTGTTTTTGTATGATGTTCAGAATATACTGTTTTAGATTAGCACCAACTGTAAGGGCATCCAAGGAGATTATGAGACCTTGGAGACTTGATTAGCTTCTGTAGCTCTCTCTCACTGGCATAGTAATCAGAGCACTGTCTCCCCGACTAGTGCAATGATATAATTAACATGTACTTTTTGCCCATTGTGATTTTTGCAATGACATTTCTGTACCTCCTATGATATACTTAAGCAATAAGGCACGAGGGGGTGTGGTATATGGTATTTGACCCCAGAGGTGCCTTATTGCTATTATAAACTGGTTATCAATGTAATTAGAGCAGTAAAAACATCTTGTGTATGACGTGGTATACGGTCTGATATACCATGGCTGTCAGCCAATCAGCATTCAGGGCTCTAACCCCCCAGGTTATAATGTTTGTTAATCTTGCAGCACCACAGCAGTATTTATTTTTATCCACTGTATAATTGAATCTTAAAAAGAACAATAAGATTAACTTTTCATTTTTAAATATGTTGTTTTTAATGTTGAGCTCTGATTATAAGCACGTTGCAATGCGGATCATCACAATGTTCTTAGTTTTTTAATCAAATACATTTTTGTAATACAGTGTTGTCTTCTATTTGAGGATTTGTGTTGTTTCTTATTTCTCCCCCCTTTTTTCATAATTACTATTACTTTGTCATTAACATTCCTTTAGAAAAGGTTGACTTGCATAAGACAGCGGGTGGATGGCAACCCCAACAAGGGTTCAGCCCAGCCTTCCTCCAACTCAAATCAATTGCCCCTAACAGCTGGTCCAAGAAAGTTTGCCAGAGCCAAACTGTAACAGAACACATTGTATGCTTCAAAACAGAGCTTTCCTTGGCACATTATACAGTGACTACCTGTTATATCTTAAGTCTTCACTCCCCTGACTAAATACTAGGTGCAAGCATCTTTGGCAGCCATCTTTGGCTGTGAATCATTTTCATTAACATTCTACCAACTTTGCAGTTTGCACAACTCTTATGCAACATTTTTGTCAAATTTGCTCAGGCTCAGTAAATTTAGTTGCGGATCATTAATGGACTTTTAAAGCAGATTTAGGTCAGGACTGAGACTAGACCACTCAATTCATTTAAAGTCCAGCTTTGGCCCATCTGCTGATGACAAAATGTAGCATGGACCACAAATCCTTTCAGGAAGATGTTTCAGCATGACATTGTTTTCATCTCCTTTCAGTTATTCAAATGTCTGCGTCTGGTATTTTACAGATAATTAGGACTGAGACGAGACCACTCAGGAACACTCAACACCTCTTGGAAAGCCATTCTGGTGTGTCTTTTGCATGCAAATTTTGTAATTGTCCCACCAAAAAATAAAACCTCATCACAAGGTTGGGTTTTCAAATGACTGAGGTGGGTTTTCCTCTAACACTTTGCTTGGGCTTTGCTCCTTACATATTTATTTTGATCCTAACAAACTCCCTAGTCACTGTCGGTGACAAGCATACCCATAACGTGATGCTGCCACCTCAATAATTGAACATTCAAAAGGATCAACAACATTGCATTCCCTCCATATTACTGGTCTGTATGACAGTGATAAGACAGAAGCCTGTGTTTAAAACATCCACTTCAAATCATCCATTATGTTAGCAACAAGGCTGTTAAGTAATACTGCAAGACAACTTGGAATATACAGTGCAATCGGAAAGTATTCAGACCACTTGACTTTTTCCTCATTTTGTTTACGTTACTGCCTTATTCTAAAGTAGATTAACTTATTTTTTCCCCCTCATCAATCTATACCGAATACCCCATAATGACAAAGCAAAAACAGTTTTTTTGAAATTTTTGCAAATCACATTTGGTAGCGATTACAGCCTCAAGTCTTCTTGAGAATGATGCTACAAGCTTGTATACCTGTATTTGGGAGTTTCTCCCATTCTTCTCTCAAGCTGTGTCAGGTTGGATGGGGAGCGTTGCTGTACAGCCACTCCTGCGTTGTCTTGGCTGTGTGCTTACGGTCGTTGTCCTGTTGGAAGGGGAGCCTTTGAACCAGTCTGAGGTCCTGAGCACTCTGGGGCAGGTTTTCATCAAGGATCTCTCTGTAATTTTCTCTGTTCATCTTTGCCTGACTAGTCTCCCAGTCCCTGCCGCTGATAAACATCCCTACAGCATGATGCTGCCACAACCATGCTTCACCGTAGGGATGGTGCCCGGTTTTCTCCATACTTGACAAGTGGCATTCAGGCCAAAGAGTTCAATCTTGGTTTTATCAGACCAGATATTCTTGTGTCTCATTGTCTGAGAGTGTTTTGGCAAACACTTTAGCTTCCGTCTGGCCACTCTACCATAAAGGCCTGATTGGTGGAGTGCTGCAGAGATGGTTGTCCTTCTGGAAGGTTCTCACATCTCCACAGAGGAACTCTATGGAGATGTCAGAATGAACATCAGGTTCTTGGTCACCTCCCTGGCCAAGGCCCTTCTCCCCCGATTGCTCAGTTTGGCTGGGTGGCCAGCTCTAGGAAGAGTCTTGGTGGTTCCAAGCTTCTTCCATTTAAGAATAATGGAGGCCATTGTGTTCTTGGGGACCTTCAATGATACAGAACATATTTGGTACCCTTCCCCAGATCTGTGCCTCAATGCAATCCTGTCTCTGAGCTCTATGGACAATTCCTTCGACCTTCTGGTTTGGTTTTTGCTCTGACATTGACTGTCAACTATGGAACCTATTATAGACAGGTGTGCCTTTCCAAATCATGTCCAATCAATTGAATTTACCACAGGTGGACTCCAATGAAGTTGTAGAAACAACTCAAGGATGCTTAATGGAAATAGGATGCACCAGAGCTCAATTTTCAGTCTGTTAGCAAAGGGTCTGAATACTAAATAAGGCATTTCTGTTTTTTCTTTTTTATACATTTTAAAAAACCTGTTTTCACTTTGTCATTATTGAGTATTGTGTGTTGATTACTAAGGAAAAACATTTATTTAATCAATTTTAGAATATTGCTGTAACGTAACAAAATATGGAAAAAGTCAAGGGGTCTGAATACTTTCCGAAGGCACTGTAAGTTACATTTCTGGCCTAAATCAAAAACGACAGGCTTGGGTCAAATCCAGTGCAGCACAACAGAGTGAAACCCTCTGTTTCTTCGGGTATTGTGCTGGCAGCATCGTGTTATGGGAATGCTTGTCATCGGAAGATATTAGCTGTTTATTTTGTTTACGAGAACTCACAGTAAATTATCCAAAGGATCATAAATCTCATGTTCTCTTGAGGTCTCTGACCTCATCCATAGATACATTTGTTACCTGTTTGTCACATGCCAGCTTGTCTTGCTTAGCTTGTTTTGTTCATTGCAGAGAATATAAACGTGAGGTCATATTCTTCCAGGGTATTAGTCATAGACAGATTTAATTGATTTGTTGTGCAAGTGTGGATGAGAGGATGAGAGTGAACATATAGTACTTATATTATTTGTTTCCAAGATTAACTTCATGTCATCACATATAAACATTAATAATTAAGTAAGATATGCAAATAAATTCCACCATTATAATCCAATTATGTTTTTGTCACTGATGGATTATAAACAAATGTCCCTGGGTATACTTTGAGATATTAATTTGTGTAATCCTAAAACCATTGTGGATGAAATGTAAGCTTTTTTCAACATGTTTTCATTACAAAGAAGAAGTGAAATGAAAAGTAGTTAAAAGTCGTTAAAAGAGCGCTGAGTTCATTTATCTTTGTTGTCTCCAGATAATCTTGTATGGCAACTGGCAAGGAAGTTTCATCCTATGCATGGAGAAGATCAGCATTTTATTTTTCAAATGCACACATCCAAGGGAGTCCTCCACAAACATGATCTCTCCCCCATCCGTCTCGAACCCTTTCTATGCCAGCTAATTACCAGGAGGGTTTCTCATCTTTCTTTTCTCCTTTCAACAAGTTCGCTTACAAAGGACAATCAGAGTACATGAGAAAAGCCTTGACAAAACTGGACAACTTGATTGCGAGCCAGAAGGAGGTAATGAGGACGTGGATTCATCTATCATCTGAGATAAGCTGCAGAGAGATACAATAACAATTTTAACTCAGAACCTGGCGCTGGAGCTGTCTAATTTCATAGGCACATAAATTACCAGGCAGGGGACGAGGGTTATGCTAATACATCTCACGGTCTGCTTTTAGTCCATCGCAGCAGCATATTGATGATCCTAATACACTTAAATTAAAGTGTATTAGGCACTGCTAACGGCACTGCTATCTGTAGTGCCGTTGTGAGGTAAGATCAGATAAGATAAGTTGATATTAACAGGAATGCCTCTGAGGACAAAATGGTATTGTAGGCCTACAGACAAGGCTTCTATATGATTAATAACTTAAATGTACATTTTACTCACTAATACAGTGGCTTGCGTAAGTATTCACCCCCCTTGGCATTTTTCCTATTTTGTTGCCTTACAGCCTGGAATTAGAGTGGATTTTGGGGAGGTTTGTGTCATTTGATTTACACAATATATACATTTTTAAGCAAACAAGGAATAAGACAAAAAAAACTGAAAACTTGAGCTTGCATAACTATTCAGCCCCCCAAGTCAAAACTTTGTAGAGCCACCTTTTGCAGAAATTACTGCTCCAGCTCCTTCAAGTTGGATGGGTTCTGCTGGTGTACAGCAATTTTTATGGCATACCACAGATTCTCAATTGGATTTAGGTCTGGGCTTTTTCCCCTTAAACCACTCGAGTGTTGCTTTAGCAGTATGCTTAGGGTCATTGGCCTGCTAGAAGGTGAACCTCCGTCCCAGTCTCAAATCTCTGGAAGACTGAAACAGGTTTCCCTCAAGAATTTACCCGTATTTAGCGCCATCCATCATTCCTTCAATTCTGACCAGTTTCCCAGTCCCTGACGATGAAAAACATCCCCACACCATGATGCTGCCACCACCATGCTTCACTGTGGGGAGGGTGTTTCCGGGGTGATGAGAGGAATTGGGTTTGCGCCAGACGTAGCGCTTTCATTGATGGCCAAAAAGCTAAGTTTTAGTCTCTGACCAGAGTACCTTCCTTCATATGTTTGGGGAGTCTCCCACGTGACTTTTGGTGAACATCAAACGTGTTTGCTTATTTGTTTCTTTAAGCAATGTCTTTTCTTTCTGGCCACTCTTCCGTAAAGCTGTGGAGTGTACAGCTTAAAGTGGTCCTATGGACAGATACTTCAATCTCCACTGTGGAGCTTTGCAGCTTCTTCAGGGTTTTCTTTGGTCTCTTTGCTGCCTCTCTGATTAATGCCCTCCTTGCTTGGTCTGTGAGTTTTGGTGGGCGGTGCTCTCTTGGCAGGTTTGTTGTGGTCCCATATTCTTTCCATTGTTTTATAATGGATTTAATGGTGCTTCGTGGGATGTTTAAAGTTTCCGATTTTTTTATAACCCAAACCTGATCTGTACTTCTCCACAAATTTGTCCCTGACCTGTTTGGAGAGCTCCATGGTCTTCATGGTGCCACTTGCTTAGTGGTGCCCCTTGCTTAGTGTTGTTGCAGACTCTGGGGCCTTTCAGAACAGGTGTATATATACTGAGATCATGTGACATTTAGATTGCACACAGGTGGACTTTATTTAACTGATTATGTGACTTCTGAAGGTAATTGGTTGCACCAGACCTTATTTAGGGACTTCATAGCAAAGGGGGTGACTACATATGTACGCACCACTTTTCAGTTTTATATTTCTTTGAATTCTTTTAAACAAGTAATTTTCCATTTCACCTCACCAATTTAGACTATTTTGTGTATATCCATTACATGAAATCCCCCCAAAAATCGATTTAAATTACAGGTGTAATGCAACAAAATAGGATTATTTTGCAAGGCATTGTATGTACAGCTTAGACACTGTAATACAGTCTGTGAATCAGGAGCTTGTTGGTATGTTTATCGTATTTGCATTCATATTTTTGATTGAAAAAAGTTTCATACTGTGTGTTTCTGTTCAAGCTCTTTATAGCCAGCAGCATACCACCCTGCAGCTCACTGTTGGCTTGCCTATGATGCTCAGCAGGGTTGGTCCTGGTTGGCCCCTGGATGGGAGACCAGATGATGCAACTGGTGTTGGATGGCCAGTAGGAGGCATTCTGTCCTGTAGTCTAAAAAAATATCTCAGTGCTCCAGGGCAGTGATTGGGAACATTTGCCCTGTGTATGGTGCTAACTTTCAAATAGGAAGTCAAATGGGTATTCTGACTCTCCGTGGTCACTGAAGATCCCATGGTGCTTATTGTTAGAGTAGGGGTGTTAACCCTGGTGTCCTGGATAAATTTCCAATCTGGTCCTCATACTGTCATGGTTACCTAATCATCCCCAGCTTCCAATTGGCTCATTCATCCGCTGTAACTATTCTCCAGGTCATTGCTGTAAATGAGAGTGTGTTCTCAGACAATAAGGGGTTAATTTAAAACACACATATATATATATTGGGGCTGTGCTTACCTAAGGGTGGAAGCTAGTATTCAGAATCAAGTCCCCTGAATGGGAGGGGAAAGCAATATATATTTTTGGAATAGCCTGAAATGTTGCCTGTAAGAAAAGCTTTCTATCACCCATCATTTTCATGGCTGTGTGTATCAGATGGGCCATTTTAGGTCTTATTAAACCAAACAGTGTATCATCTTTACGGTGTCTTCCTTTGTAAGTTCATTGGAAAGGGTTCAGCAAGTTGTATACGTCTGAAGAAATTACTCATCACAATCTTTCTAAGACAAGGCGGTCATAACTATAGAAGTCATTGCAACAGGTCTACATAGCAACTTATCTTTTGGGCTAAGTTTTTCAGGAACCAGTGTAATGATGACCTTTTGCATAGTGATGAGACAGTACAGTATGTAAATATTCATCTGGAACATAAGGCACCACAGGTCATCAGGGCTGCTGGACCATATGAATACAATCTCCTCATTCTAGTTCTGTGCACTGGCCTCTATACTTAAGAACTTTAATTAAATCTTTCGGATCAGTTTCCAGTCTAACTTCACAGTCATCTGCAACATTTTCAGTGGCAGCTGTCGTATCTGCTGGCATGTTAGTGATACTCATGTTGGTGGATGCTTTCATTGAGTCCCACAGTCTCTGAGTTCATTGTTGGGAAATAAGTCTGCATGGTGTTATCTTAGGGTGTTTCTTTATCTCTTAATGTTTTCTCTTATTTGTGCCACGTATACAATTGACACAAAGGCAATTAAAATTCAAGCTTGCAGTGGTTCATTTCACCTAAGATGCAAGTGAGGCAGCCTACTTTTGGTGTGCATTGTAATAGTTGAATATGTCACCCTTGCAGTATCACCAAGTGAAAGGTTCTAACCGTGTACAAAACATTACGGACACCGGCTCTTTCCATTACATAGGCTGACCAGGTGAATCCAGCTGAACGCTACGATCCCTTATTGATGTCAGTTGTTAAATCCACTTCAGTCAGTGTAGGTGAAGGTGAGGAGACAGGTTAAAGAAGGATTTTCAAGCCCTGAGATAATTGAGACATGCACATGTGTGCCATTCAGACAAGACAAAAGATTGAAGTGCCTTTGAATGGGTTGTGGTAGTAGGTGCCTGGCATCTGGTTTGTTTTAAGAGCTGCAACACTGCAATGTGTACCGATACACACAGTTTTCTGTGTGTATAATTTTTTTTTGCCCATGTAAGTTATGTCTATGTCCCAGAAAGTTGGCTGTTGTATACGTCGCCATTTTAGTCACATTAGCGCGGTTTAGGGACACCCATCCCATAGAGAAAGTATATAATGAATTTGCCAGATTTTTTTATAACTAAATCTTGCTACTAACTACTGCTCCAACTTTCAATAGTTATAATAATGATATAACTAGAAAATAGTTATAATAATGACGCAGAAAACACTAATTTATTCTCAACCTAACCTGCTGTCAAAGCTCTCTACTAAGATAATTACAAAGTGCATGTGAGGAGTTCAAATCAGCACTTCACCGCTCCGCACTAGCAGTTCTGTGTCCAGTATAGTGGTGGGTTGATGAATTCACCTGAACCGGTCAGCTTGCCTTAACAGTGTGCAACCTTTCTTTTGCATTTTCTCCCTCTTCATTAGTTCTCCCCCCATGAGGTGTGAATTAAAGTGGAGCTGGGCTGGTACAGGGGCTGAGGCCCAGACTACACTGCACAGGTGTTAATGCTCTCCTACAGCATGATAAAGAGCCTGTATGGCAAACCGATTACAATAGTCCTAGAATGGGCCGTGCTAATCTCCATGGGGTAGATGAGTTGAAGTTCCAGCGTCAGGTCTGCCTGGCAAAACCATGAAAAAATAACATTTGTTCAGGAGACGACCACTTTCTATAGAAAATGAACGATAAAGTGCAGTAATTACATAAGGATATACAGCAGCGGACTGAATGGTTGTAATAAAGCCAGTAAAAATAGTGCATCTGTCTGTTGGCTACACACATTTCATGTCGTATATGAACACAAATACTTTGGGAGACATATTTCCAGGCAATGGGGCTGATGCCAAGAAAATAATGTTTATTCAAGCTTTCTGTAAAAATGTGTATGATTAGTCCACGGCAATGTAGAGTAGCATGGCAAATGAATAAGAGAATAAAACATTCTGTAGGCTAGTGTGTTGGTCAACCCAACATCCAGGACTGTTGACCAACCTCGCCTGCCTGCAATAAATGAGCCAGCTTTTAATAGCATTGGTGAAGTTGCGAATAATTTATTCACCAACACTTTTAATAGGGTCCCCAAACATGCATGCATAAATCAGCAATAATTTAGTCTTTAATTGCCCAACTGATTGTGGTGTCAACACATCTGCAAAAGCCTTTCACTGTTGGGACATCAGCTACAGAATCACATTAACATAACAGATTTGTTTGGCTCCATGTTTCCTTGACTGCCTCAATTTTCCCGAGTTCTGGATGAGGTGGCTTCCTTTTGTGTGAGCCTTTTAATTTAATCTTGTGAAATACAAGTCAACCCTTTTAGCCAGCCGTCCTGGCTATGGGAGTGTGTAATCAATAATTATTACACCAGAAAATTGTACAACGTTATTAAATACTCCTGCTCTCTTTGTGTTCTCTGTTCTGGGCCACAGAGCTGTATGTAAGGGCTCTGTCCCCTTGCCTTTTGTCCAAATCATGAACTACACACTTCCCAGGCTCCCTGATGAACACATCCTGAGGGAACGCTGTCTTGCTCAGCAACTCACAGGTAAGTACAAATGTGTCAGCTGCCAAACTCGGGATCGCATGGGTGACTGAGCGGGCCTCATTTCTAGTTGAGCAGCCATGTAAGCCATGTCATCTTTGGTCCCATGACCCCAGTCAGTCAGGAAACACACAGAAGAACAGCTTTACCAGCGCAGGTGATGATTCCTTTTGAAATCCTGTCAAGCTGGTGGTTGTATTTTTCGCTACAATTGCAGAGCTTGCCCCAGATTATCCTATTCGTTAATTTTTGGTGTGTGTCCTTTAATCTTTATGGCAAAAATGTAGGGATTCACAGGGTCTTGTGTGCCACTAAATGTCAAAATGGTTTATAGAGAGTAGTGTCAAAATGAATGCCAATAATGTGGTCATTAATCTCGCAATGCTCAGAGGGCGTCAATGTAGATAGTAATGTCAGGGCAACCATGATCACAGGCAGACAGGTTAGCTGTTGGGGAACTGTGGGGGGATCTTGGAGGGTTCGGATTCACGTTTTTTGGCCTGGTGGGAGATCTGTCAACGTGCACGTGAGCAGGGCATTGACCCTGGATGCTTCTGTGTGTCGCTCTGAATGGGAGTCTATTGGATGAAATATTGTAAAATATTGTTGCATAATGCAGAAAATACAAGAGTTGAGGTGCGTTGCTTTAACCTCTTGGATCTCTAGGGGAGCTATTTAATTTTTGGATAAAAAACGTTCCCGTTTTAAGCGCAATATTTTGTCACGAAAAGATGCTTGACTATGCATATTATTGACCGTTTTGGAAAGAAAACACTCTGAAGTTTCAGAATCTGCAAAGATATTGTCTGTAAGTGCCCCAGAACTCATTCTACAGGCGAAACCAAGATGATACGTCAACCAGGAAATGAGCAGAATCTCTGAAGCTCTGTTTTCCATTGTCTCCTTATATGGCTGTGATTGCGCAAGGAATGAGCCTACACTTTCTGTCGTTTCCCCAAGGTGTTTGCAGCATTGTGACGTATTTGTAGGCATATCATTGGAAGATTGACCATAAGAGACTACATTTTCCAAGTGTCCGCCTGGTGTCCCTGCGTCGAAATTGGAGCGCAAAGCCAGGTGCAATTATTTTTCCATTTGAGAGCAAGGAGAAACCAGGCTTCCACGAAGGATATATCATCAAAGAGATATGTGGAAAAACACCTTGAGGATTGATTCTAAACCACGTTTGCCATGTTTCAGTCGATATTATGGAGTTAATTTGGAAAAAAGTTTGCGTTTTGAGGGCTGAATTTTCGTTTTTTTTTTTTTTTTTTTTTTTTGGTAGCCAAATGTGATGTACAAAACGGAGCTATTTCTAATACACAAAGAATCTTTTTGGAAAAACTGAGCATCTGCTATCTAACTGAGAGTCTCCTCATTGAAAACATCAGAAGTTCTTCAAAGGTAAGTTATTTTATTTGAAGGCTTAACTTGTTTTTGTGATAGTTGCCTGCTAAATGCTAACGCTAATGCTAATGCTAAATGCTACGCTAGCTAGCTACTGTTACACAAATGATTGTTTTCCTATGGTTGAAAAGCATATTTTGAAAATCTGAGATGACAGTGTTGTTAACAAAAGGCTAAGCGAGATAGCATATTTATTTCATTTCATTGCGATTTTCATGAATAGTTAACGTTGCGTTATGGTAATGAGCTTAGGTCTATAAATAGAATCCCGGATCCGGGTTTGGTCGTCGCAACAGGTTAACAAAATTAACCATTTTCACTGTAGTGTCCAAAACATCATTCAAGCTGTCAGGTATTCCCTTGGCAGCAAGAGCCTCTCGGTGGATGCTGCAGTGTACCCAATTGGCATCGGGAGCAACTGCTTGCACGCGCGTTACCACTCCACTATGTCTCCCTGCCATGGCTTTTGCGCCATCAGTACAGATACCAACACATCTTGACCACCAAAGTCCATTTCAAATCAAATCATAATGTTATTGGTCACATGGTTAGCAGATTTTATTGTGAGTGTAGCGAAATGCTTGTAAAATTCCTGGTCGTAGTGCTGGTAAGTTGACGTCTCTCTGATATCCAGTAGCTCTTCCCGGCTGTATGTAATAACACTTCGGATTTACTCGGCTAACAATGTAAGAAATACTACATTAAAAAAAACAAAATACTGCAAAGCTGATGGACGTCACAAAGCTGTTCAGTACTTTAAAAATATCCTTTCCTGTTGTCCTCGTTTCCAGAAGAGGATGTCTTCCTTAATTGACCCCCATAAACGTAACGGACATACACCAGGAGCTGTGCCAGGCCCGCCTTGTCGGTTGACTCATCCAGCTGTAACGCATAGAATTCACTGGCTTGTATGCAAAGCAATAATTGTTTCAGAATATATCCTGCCTGTATTTGACTTTGTGTTGTTATTTCGCTGAACACTAACTGGTTTCATTTTATTCTTGGCAGTGAAACGAAGCTACTCAGGTGAGAAAAAAACATCACCCAAATGTATAGCCCCATTGGAAAATCTAAATGGACTGTTTGAAAATGTGAATCACAATTTAATACATTTTTGTTATTTATCCAAACTACCAGGCATCATGAACTTATAGATTTACCCTGATGTTGTGTCTGTTATACACTAAATGGTCAGTTTATTAGGTACACCACCATGTTCTCAAAAATGATTCGCTCCTATGGACAGTAGGTCATGTGGCTGTAGCTTCCTATATAAAGCAGGTAGACAGGCATCCAGTTACTGTTCGATTGAATGTTAGAATGGGCAAATCAAGTGACCTAAGCAGCCAGGCGCACCGGTTCCAGTATTTTAGAAACGTCCGGCATCTAGGGTTTACAGAGAATGGTGCAATAAACAAAAACAGCTTGTTGATGAGAGAGATTGAAGGAGAACGGCAAGAATCGTGCAAGCTAACAGGCGGTCCACAAACAGGCAAATGACGGTGCAGTACAATAGTGGTGTGCAGAACGGCATCTCGGAATGCACAACTCATCGTTCCTTGTCATGGATGGGCTATTGCAGCAGACGACCACCCCGGGTTCCACTCCTATCAGCCAAAAACAAGAAAAAGCGGCTCCAGTGAGCGAGGGATCACCAACACTGGACAATTGAGGAGTGGAAAAACATTGCCTGAACTGACGAATCGTGGTTCCTTTTACATCATGCTGATGGCAGAATCAGGAATTGGAGTAAGCAGCATGAGTCCATGGCCCCATTCTGCCTTGTGTCAATGGTACACGCTGGGTTAGGTCCCTTGATACCAACTGAGCAACTTTTGAATGCCACACCTTGCCCTAAGAATTCAGGCTGTTCTGGAGGCGAAGGGGGGTCCGACCCGGTACTAGATGGGTGTACCTAATAAACTGTAGATATGCTGTCTAGTATCTGTGTCCATATGGATATCTCAATTCAGAGCTAATATTAGTCTTTAATAGCTATTCAAGTCTTAAAGATATTGCTTAATCTTGTTTAAATCTATAAATGCTTCACAACAGGGGTGTCAAACTCATTCCACGGAGGATCGAGTGTCGGCAGGTTTGTTGTTTTTTCTCCTTTCAATTCAGACCAAGTCAACCATGTGGGGGGAGTTCCTTACTAATTAGTGATCTTAATTAATCAATCAAGTACAAGGGTGGAACAAAAACCTGCAGACACAAGGCCTTCCGTGGAATGAGTTTGACATATGCTTTACAACTACTCTCCAGGGGTATGTAAGGTGATTCAGGTCTATTTTTTTTCATTAAAGGGATACTTTGGGATTTTGGCAATGAAGCCCTTTATCTACTTCCCAAAAGTCAGAAACTCATGGATACCATTGTTATGTCTCTGCATCCAGTATGAAGGAACTTAGAGGTATCTAGTTTTGCGAGCCAATGGTAAATAGCATTAGCGTATTGACTGGAAATCTATGGTATCTACTAGCATGCTAGGAGTTACCATAGACTCCCAGTCTTTGTGCTAACGCTAGTTAGAAACTTCCTTCAAACTGCATAAAGACATACAAATGGTATCCACTAGTCATTGCCAAAATCCTGAAGTATCCCTTTCAGCCTCTCAAGGTTGACAAATGCTAAGCCTTTTGAAAAGTTCCTCTGCTTTTGTGCTGATCTTTTTCAAACACGTATGGCATGTCCTTGTTCTTTCTTTGTTCAATATAAACACAGGGCGAGTTGTTTTCTACTATCTCTATGTTGCTTTACTTCTCTCATTGTCTTAGAAACAATATAGTGTTTGTTAAGCGGGAGTTATTTGTAGACAGACATGCATAATTGCTTTTTACACCTCTTACTGATGGATAAGGTTGTTTATTTAGCGAAGATCTAATCAATCAAGTCATAGGGCTTGAAGCAGTAGATTGGCTTCTGAGCCTCAGGAGTTTATCCAAGTGCATGCATATGTAAGCAAAAGAAAGAGCATGCCTAAATCATTAGAGCCACCAGAGATGAGTCTGTGTTCAAAACAGTCAAGATTTCAAATAACAAAACCCTGATAGTATCTTACCTTTCAGTAGAATTGGCTGTGTCTTTGGATATATTTCACAGTGGGGATCGATGGTTTGGAAAACAAAGGACAGGGAGAAATGCAAGGGTGTGATAACTTAGACCACAATGCAACTCATACGGCACATGAGTAAACACATTTGTTGCATGTAGCGGTTAGTCGTCTTGACAAGCCTTTGAATAATTGTCCCCCAGCCTCGTAAGAGCCTTCTGTATTCTCCATCTCCACATTTCGTCTTGTCTCAGTCTGACTGTAAATAGTGCCTGCCCACTCAATACACAATAGCCTCTCCGGCTCAGCCGCAGCGATTTGGCATTTACAGAGAGAAAGGAAGCCCCTGTCCATTGATTCCCAGCTTTGTCACCGAGGAGGCCCTCCTGGAATAGGAAATAGAAATGTCTGATGATGAAAAAGGAATGGAGATGGAGAGGTCTCTCTTCCCTGCTGCTGCCAGGGCTACTGTAGCTCAGGACTATTTGTTTTTACACTGCTGCTACTTGCTTTTTATTATCTCTGCATAGTCACTTTACCCCTGCTTTCATGTAGAAATGACCTCGACCAACCTGTATCCCCGCACATTGACTCGGTACCGGTACCCCCTGTATATAGCCTCCACATTGACTCTGTACCGGTACCCCCTGTATATAGCCTCCACATTGACTCTGTACCGGTACCCCCTGTATATAGCCTCCACATTGACTCGGTACCGGTACCCCCTGTATATAGCCTCCACATTGACTCGGTACCGGTACCCCCTGTATATAGCCTCCACATTGACTCGGTACCGGTACCCCCTGTATATAGCCTCCACATTGACTCTGTACCGGTACCCCCTGTATATAGACTCCACATTGACTCTGTACCGGTACCCCCTGTATATAGCCTCCACATTGACTCTGTACCGGTACCCCCCTGTATATAGCCTCCACAATGACTCGGTACCGGTACCCCCTGTATATAGCCTCCACATTGACTCGGTACCGGTACCCCCTGTATATAGCCTCGGTATTGACTCGGTACCGGTACCCCCTGTATATAGCCTCCACATTGACTCGGTACCGGTACCCCCCTGTATATAGCCTCTACATTGACTCGGTACCGGTACCCCCTGTATATAGCCTCCACATTGACTCGGTACCGGTACCCCCTGTATATAGCCTCCACATTGACTCGGTACCGGTACCCCCTGTATATAGCCTCCACATTGACTCGGTACCGGTACCCCTGTATATAGCCTCTACATTGACTCGGTACCGGTACCCCCTGTATATAGCCTCCACATTGACTCGGTACCGGTACCCCCTGTATATAGCCTCGGTATTGACTCGGTACCGGTACCCCCTGTATATAGCCTCGGTATTGACTCGGTACCGGTACCCCCTGTATATAGCCTCGGTATTGACTCGGTACCGGTACCCCCTGTATATAGCCTCGGTATTGACTCGGTACCGGTACCCCCTGTATATAGCCTCGGTATTGACTCTGTACCGGTACCCCCTGTATATAGCCTCCACATTGACTCGGTACCGGTACCCCCTGTATATAGCCTCCACATTGACTCGGTACCGGTACCCCCTGTATATAGCCTCCACATTGACACGGTACCGGTACCCCCTGTATATAGCCTCGGTATTGACTCTGTACCGGTACCCCCTGTATATAGCCTCCACATTGACTCGGTACCGGTACCCCCTGTATATAGCCTCGGTATTGACTCGGTACCGGTACCCCCTGTATATAGCCTCGGTATTGACTCGGTACCGGTACCCCCTGTATATAGCCTCGGTATTGACTCGGTACCGGTACCCCCTGTATATAGCCTCGGTATTGACTCGGTACCGGTACCCCCTGTATATAGCCTCGGTATTGACTCGGTACCGGTACCCCCTGTATATAGCCTCCACATTGACTCCGTACCGGTACCCCCTGTATATAGCTTCGGTATTGACTCTGTACCGGTACCCCCTGTATATAGCCTCCACATTGACTCGGTACCGGTACCCCCTGTATATAGCCTCGGTATTGACTCTGTACCGGTACCCCCTGTATATAGCCTCCACATTGACTCGGTACCGGTACCTCCTGTATATAGCCTCTACATTGACTCGGTACCGGTACCCCCTGTATATAGCCTCCACATTGACTCGGTACCGGTACCTCCTGTATATAGCCTCGGTATTGACTCGGTACCGGTACCTCCTGTATATAGCCTCTATATTGACTCGGTACCGGTACCCCCTGTATATAGCCTCCACATTGACTCGGTACCGGTACCTCCTGTATATAGCCTCCACATTGACTCGGTACCGGTACCTCCTGTATATAGCCTCGGTATTGACTCTGTACCGGTACCCCCTGTATATAGCCTCCACATTGACTCGGTACCGGTACCTCCTGTATATAGCCTCTACATTGACTCGGTACCGGTACCCCCTGTATATAGCCTCCACATTGACTCGGTACCGGTACCTCCTGTATATAGCCTCGGTATTGACTCGGTACCGGTACCTCCTGTATATAGCCTCTATATTGACTCGGTACCGGTACCCCCTGTATATAGCCTCCACATTGACTCGGTACCGGTACCTCCTGTATATAGCCTCCACATTGACTCGGTACCGGTACCTCCTGTATATAGCCTCGGTATTGACTCGGTACCGGTACCCCCTGTATATAGCCTCGGTATTGACTCGGTACCGGTACCCCCTGTATATAGCCTCTACATTGACTCGGTACCGGTACCTCCTGTATATAGCCTCCACATTGACTCTGTACCGGTACCTCCTGTATATAGCCTCCACATTGACTCGGTACCGGTACCCCCTGTATATAGCCTCCACATTGACTCTGTACCGGTACCCCCTGTATATAGCCTCCACATTGACTCTGTACCGGTACCCCCTGTATATAGCCTCCACATTGACTCGGTACCGGTACCCCCTGTATATAGCCTCCACATTGACTCGGTACCGGTACCCCCTGTATATAGCCTCGGTATTGACTCGGTACCGGTACCCCCTGTATATAGCCTCGGTATTGACTCGGTACCGGTACCCCCTGTATATAGCCTCGGTATTGACTCTGTACCGGTACCCCCTGTATATAGCCTCGGTATTGACTCGGTACCGATACCCCCTGTATATAGCCTCGGTATTGACTCGGTACCGGTACCCCCTGTATATAGCCTCTACATTGACGCGGTACCGGTACCTCCTGTATATAGCCTCCACATTGACTCGGTACCGGTACCTCCTGTATATAGCCTCGGTATTGACTCGGTACCGGTACCCCCTGTATATAGCCTCGGTATTGACTCGGTACCGGTACCCCCTGTATATAGCCTCGGTATTGACTCGGTACCGGTACCCCCTGTATATAGCCTCTACATTGACTCGGTACCGGTACCTCCTGTATATAGCCTCCACATTGACTCGGTACCGGTACCTCCTGTATATAGCCTCGGTATTGCTACGTTACTTTTGATGAAATATTTGACTTTCTTTTATTTTGTAAATATTTTCTTAACTCTATTTCTTGAATTAAATTGTTGGTTAAGGGCTTGTAAGTAAGCATTTCACGGTAAGGTCTGTTCTATTCGGAGCATGTGACAAATAAAATGTAATTTGATTTAATAAAAATATCTCTGAGATTGGCTGCATTGCTCAGTCATGTTTGGAGAAACATTCGACAGGGTTTTCTTCTGCCAGAGTCCTCTTACCATAGCCGGCATACATTGTACTAATGTTGGCTTAGACCTGACCACACACTTGTCAAGTTAGCTTTTTTGGCTTTGGCAAGGGATGCTGGGATTCTGTAGCACTGATACATGATGGCTCATGACATGTGAAATACAGTGCCTTGCAAAAGTATTCCTCTTGGCGTTCTTCCTATTTTGTTGCATTACAACCTGTAATTTAAATGGATTCTTAATTGGATTTCATGTAATGGACATACACAAAATTGTCAAAATTGGTGAAGTGAAAAAATTACTTGTTTCAAAAAATTCTAAAAAATATAAAACTGAAAAGTGTATTCACCCCCTTTGCTATGAAGCCCCTAAATAAGATCTGGTGCAACCAATTACCTTCAGAAGTCACATAATCAGTTAAATAGAGTCCACCTGTGTGCAATCTAAATGTCACACGATCTCAGTATATATACACCTGTTCTGAAAGGCCCCAGAGTCTGCAACACCACTAAGCAAGGGGTACCACCAAGCAAGCTGTACCATAAAGTCCAAGGAGCTCTCCAAACAGGTCAGGGACAAATTTGTGGAGAAGTACAGATCAGGGTTGGGTTATTAAAAAAAATCTGAAACTTTGAACATCCCACGAAGCACCATTAAATCCATTATTAAACAATGCAAAGAATATGGCACCACAACAAACCTGCCAACTGAGGGCCATCCACCAAAACCCACGGACCAGGCAAGAAGGGCATTAATCAGAGAAGCAACAAAGAGACAAGATAACCCTGAAGGAGTTGCAAAGCTCCACAGCAGAGATTGGAGTATCTGTCCATAGGACCACTTTAAGACGTACACTCCACAGAACTGGGCTTTACGGAAGAGTGGCCAGAAAAAAAGCCATTGCTTAAAGACAAAAATAAGCAAACATGTTTGGTGTTCACCAAAGGGCATGTGGGAGACTCCCCAAACATATGGAAGAAGGTAATCTGGTCAGATGAAACTAAAATTGAGCTTTTTGGCCATCAAGGAAAACACTATCTGGCACAAACCCAACACCTCATCACCCCGAGAACACCCTCCCCACAGTGAAGCATGGTGGTGGCAGCATCATGTGGTGGGGATGTTATTCATCGGCAGGTACTGGAAAATTTGTCAGAATTGAAGGAATGTTGGATGGCGCTAAATACAGGGAAATTCTTGAGGGGAACCTGTTTCAGTCTTCCAGAGATTTGAGACTGGTAAGGAGGTTCACCTTCCAGCAGGACAATGACCCTAAGCATACTGCTAAAGCAACACTTGAGTGGTTTAAGGGGAAACTTTTAAATGTCTTGGAATGGCCTAGTCAAAGCCCAGACCTCAATCCAATTGAGAATCTGTGGTATGACTTAAAGATTGCTGTACATCAGCGGAACCCATCTAACTTGAAGGAGCTGGAGCAGTTTTGCCTTGAAGAATAGGCAAAAATCCCTGTGGCTAGATGTTACAAGAGACTTGTAGCTGTAGATGCTGCAAAAGGTGGCTCTACAAAGTATTGACTTTGGGGGGTGAATAGTTATGCACGCTCAAGTAAAAAAAAAAAGTATTATTTCTTGCATCTTCAAAGTGGTAGGCATGTTGTGTAAATCAATTTATACAATCCCCCAACAAATCTATTTTAATTCCAAGTTGTAAGGCAACAAAATAGGAAAAATATCAAGGGGGGTTTATTATTTCGCAAGTAATTTCCACTGTAATATGATGTCTCTTAGGGATGTATTCTATTGGCCAAAGAAGAAAGAAGAGACTCTATTTTGAACTTTGTTGGTCATTAAATGCTAAAATCGTAATTATCTTGAATATACAGTGACAAAAAAAAGTTTGAACCCTTTTGAAATTACCTAGATTTCTGCATAAATTGCTCAGCAAATTTTATCTGATCTTCATATAAGTCACAACAATAGACAAACATAGTGTGCTTAAACTAATAACACACTAATTATTTTATTTTTGTTGTCTATATTGAATACATCATTTAAACATTCACAGTGTAGGTTGGAAAAAGTATGTGAACCCCTAGGTTCTAAAGCTAATTGGAGTCAGGAGTCAGGAGTCCAATCAATGAGACCAGATTGGAGATGTTGGTTAGAGCTGCCTTGCCCTATAAAAACACTCACAAAATTTGAGTTTTCTATTCACAAGAAACATTGCCTTATGTGAGCCATGCCTCGAACAAAAGAGATCTCAGAAGACCTAAGATTAAGAATTGTTTACTTGCATAAAGCTGGAAAGGGTATCTCTAAACGCCTTGATGTTCATCAGTCCACTGTAAGACAAATTGTCTATAAATGGAGAAGGTTCAGCACCGTTGCTACTCTCTAGGAGTGGCCGTCCTGCAAAGATGACTGCAAGAGCACAGCGCAGAATGCTCAATGAGGTTAAGAAGAATCCTAGAGTGTCAGCTAAAGACTTACAGAAATCTCTGGAACATGCTAACATCTCTGTTGACGAGTCTACGATAAGTAAAACACTAAACAAGAATGGTGTTCATGGGAGGACACCACAGAAGAAGCCACTGCTGTCCAAAAAAACATTGCTGCACGTCTGAAGTTTTCAAAACTGCACCTGGATGTTCCACAGCGCTACTGGCAAAATATTCTGTGGACAGATTAAACTACAGTTGAGTTGTTTGGGAGAAACACACACCACTATGTGTGGAGGAAAAAAAGACACAGCACACCAACATCAAAACCTCATCCCGACTGTAAAGTATGGTGGAGGGAGCATCATGGTTTGGGGCTGCCTCAGGGCCTGGACAGCTTGCTATCGTCGATGCAAAAATGAATTCCCAAGTTTATCAAGACATTTTGCAGGAGAATGTAAGGCTATCTGTCCGCAAATTGAATCTCAACAGAAGTTGGGTGATGCAACAGGACAACGACCCAAAACACAGAACTAAGTCAACAACAGAATGGCTTCAACAGAAGATAATAGTCCTGACTTCAACCCAATTGAGATGCTGTGGCATGACCTCAAGAGAGCAGTTCACACCAGACATCCCAAGAATATTGCTGAACTGAAACAGTTTTGTAAAGAGGAATGGTCCCAAATTCCTCCTGACCGTTGTGCAGGTCTGATCTAAAACTACAGAAAACATTTGGTTGAGGTTATTGCTGCCAATGGAGGGTCAACCAGTTATCAAATCCAAGGGTCCATACTTTTTATGTTTACATGGTGTGTTCAATAAAGACATGAAAACGTATAATTGTTTGTGTGTTATTAGTTTAGGCAGACTGTGTTTGTCTATTGTTGTGACCTAGATGAAGATCAAATTGTATGACCAATTTATGCAGAAATCCAGGTATTTCCAAAGGGTTCATATACTTTTTCTTGCCACTGTAGCTGGATTATTAAATTAGTTAGTCAGTCCACACATTCTGCCTAATCTAAATGTTGCATTTTTCCACATTCCTTCAAGTACCCCAAAGCCTGTGGATGTACAACAATATTGTTTAGGAAATGCACGGTGAGCTCTTGTCTTGTGAATTGCTGGTCTGCACACCTAGATGTATTCTACAATCCCATCTCAGTCCTCAACCGTTTTTCCACAACAATGGTCAGGTGAATATATTTGATTTATTTAACCTTTATTACAGATGAGCCCTGTATACACAAATATATACATTAACATTATATCAATGTGTATTGAAACTGTCATATTGTACTGGGAAACCATTATGATTCATCTAAAATAGTATTTAGGATTTTCTTGGTTCATTGAATGGATAATTGACATAATTATTTATTTGGTTGGGATAAAAATAAAATAAATAGCTATCGAGCAGTTTTCTTCCTTCGTATAGGCACAGACCTGTAAATGAACCAACATAAATGCTTCATTTGGTTTCCAGTCCAGTATAGAAAGTAGTTGTTAATTAATAGGCTAAATGAAGTGTGACAGAGCGATTAGGAATCCACCTCCCCCACAGTATCGGAGACGCAATAATCCTTGGTGAGTTGAGCAATGAATTTGAAAACATATTTGAAGAATATTCATTCAAATGATATTACATGTGTTTAAATCGCATGCTTGTCTCATTAAAAGCGATTATTTTCGTTCATTGAGCAGCTTTGTTTTCCAGCACATTTCAGAATCTTTGACTCGGAGCATAAGAAAAAGGCCTCAAACCCATATAAGCAGGGCTATACTGTATGTGATATCAACCGAGAAGTATATTTTCTGGGTGATTTTAAATATTGACTGGCTCTCATCAAGCTGCCCACTCAGGAAAAAACTTCAAAAATGTAACCAGTGCCTGCAACCTGGTTAAGGTTGTCCGTAACCTACCAGGGTATTTACAAACAGCCCAGGAATGAAATCAACATCTATTGATCACATCTTTACTAATGCTGCAGGAATTTGCTTTAAAGCAGTATCCAAATCCATAGGATGCAGTGATCACAATAGAATAGCCATATCTAGGAAAACCAAAGTTCCAAAGGCTGAGCCTGTCACGACTTCTACCAAAGGTAACTCCTTTCCCTGTTCCTGCTGCGCTTGGCGGAGGGCGTCGCCCGGTTTACAAGCCGCCACCAATCCCTTTTTCCTTTTCTGTTTTGTCTGTGATTCTTTTCACACCTGGTTTCATTTGCGTTTATTTCTGTGTGTATATAGGGTACCTGTTGCCTGCCTTAGTTCGTGCAGGATTAGACTTGTGTGTATTGCGCTCGATTGTATTTGATGTTTGTTGTTTTCACTATTACGCACGTGTATGTAAAGTGTCAGAACTGTGTTTGTTCCTCCGTGCGTTTGCACGAGTTTCTGAGTGTTCCAGAGCGTAGTTTTTGGATTTTCATCTGTGCCATTTTTGTATTGGTGGACTATATTATTAAGCAAGCTTCCCAGACATCCCTGCTCTCCTGCGCCTGACTCCTACACCCCTCACCGAGACGCACAGGGCCTAATATCATGTATAAGAAGATTTGTGGTGATATCATGACACAAGGCGAGAGGCAGATGGTTGGAGTTTAAGATGTTTAATAATCCAAAAAGGAGTAGGCAAGAGAATGGTTATGGACAGGCAAAAGGTCAAACCAGTTCAGAGTCCATGAGGTGCAGAGTGGCAGACAGGCTTGAGGTCAAGGCAGGCAGAATGGTCAGGCAGGCGGGTACAGAGACCAGAACAGGCAAGGGTCAAAACTGGGATGACTAGAAAAAGGAGAATAGCAAAGGCAGCAGTACGGGAAAAAACGATAGTTGACTTGACTTACAAGACGAACTGGCACAAAGAGACAGGAAACACAGGGATAAATACACTGGGGAAAGCAAGCAACACCTGGAGGAGGTAGAGACAATAACAGGTGAAACAGATCAGGGGACAAGGGATTCATATATTGATGGTGTAAAGAATATTTGCTGGTCTGTGGAGTGTAATGAGGAACAACCACACACTGCACTTGACACATTTATGAAATTGCTTATTCCAGTTACTAATAAGCACGCACCCACTAAGAAAATGATTGTAAAAACTGTTAAATCCCCTTGGATTAATTGAGAAATTGAAAAATTGTATGGTTGAGAGGGATGAGGCAAAAGGTATGGCAAATAAGTCTGGCAGCCCAACTGATTGGCAAACTGTAACGATCCTCTTCCTGTGAATGACTGGACCAAAGCGCAGCGTCAGACGTGTTCATGATATTTTATTAAAATCAGAACACTAGAACAAAGAGGAAAACAAACAGTTCTGTAAGGAACCTAACAATACAGAAAACAACTACCCACAAAACCCATGTGGGCAAGAGCTACCTAAGTATGATTCCCAATCATGGACAACGATAGACAGCTGTCCCTGATTGAGAACCATACCCGGCCAAAACAAAGAAATACAAAAACATAGAAAAAAGAATGCCCACCCAAATCACATCCTGCCCTAACCAAAATAGAGAATTAAAGCCTCTTTATGGCCAGGGTGTGAAACAAACGTACTGCAAATTAAGAAATTGTGTAACTAAGCTTAATACAATTTTAAAGAAACTATACTATGAAACAAAGATAAATTGTAAAAAGTTTGGAACACCTTAAATTACAATTTTGGAATAAAAAGTCAACTCGGCTCCATCATTCATTGAATCAGATGACTCATTTATCACAAAACCCACTAATATTGCAAACTACTTTAATTTATTTTTCATTGGCAAGATAAACAAACTTAGGGATGACATGCCATCAACAAACGCTGACACTACACATTCAAGTATATCTGACCAAATTATAAAAGACAAGAATTGTACTATTGAATTCCATAAAGTCAGTGTGAAAGAGGTTAAAAAAATATTGTTGTCTATCAACAATGACAAGCCACCGGGGTCTTACAATCTGGAAGGAAAATGACTGAGTGTAATATCGGACGATATTGTCACATCTTCAATTTAAGCCTACTAGAAAGTGTGTTCCCTCAGGCCTGGAGGGAAGCTAAAGTCATTCTGCTACCCAAGAATAGTAAAGCCCCCTTTACTGGCTCAAATAGCGACCAATCAGCTTGTTACCAACCCTTAGTAATCTTCTGGAAAATGTTTTACAGTAAAAACAAATTGACAACAGACTTTCATATAGGGAAGAACACTCAACAAGCACGGCGCTTACACAAATTACTGATGATTGGCTGAGAGAAATTGATGATACAATTATTGTGGGGGCTTTCTTGTTAGACTTCAGTGCAGCTTTTGACATTATCGATCATAGTCTGCTGCTGGAAAAACGTATGTGTTTTGGCTTTACACCCCCTGCTATAATGTGGATAAAGAGTTACTTGTCTAACAGAACACAGAGGGTGTTCTTTAATGGAAGCCTCTCAAACATAATCCAGGTAGAAGCAGGAATTCCCCGGGGTAGCTGTTTAGGCCCCTTGCTTTCTTCTATCTTTACTTATGACATGCCACTGGCTTTGAGTAAGGCCAGTGTGTCTATGTATGCGGATGACTCAACACTATACACGTCAGCTACTACAGCGACTGAAATGACTGCAACATTTAACAAAGACCTGCAGTTAGTTTCGGAATGGGGTGCAAGGAATAAGTAAGTTCTAAATATTGGAAAAAAACTTAAAGCATTGTATTTGGGACAAATCATTTACTAAACCCTAAACCTCAACTACATCTCATAATGATTAATGTGGAAATTGAGCAAATTGATGTGACTAAACTGCTTGGAGTAACCCTGGATTGTAAACTGTCATGGTCAAAACATATTGATACAACAGTAGCTAAGATGGGGAGAAGTCTGTCCATAATAAAGCATTACTCTGCCTTCTTAACAACACTATCAACAAGGCAGGTCCTATAGGCTCTGGTTTTGTCGCACCTGGACTACTGTTCAGTCGTGTGGTCAAGTGCCACAGAGGGACTTTTGCAGTTGGCTCAGAACAGGGCAGCATGGCTGGCCCTTAAAAGTACACAGAGAGCTAACATTAATGACATGCATGTCAATCTCTCCTGGCTCAAAGTGGAGGAGAGATTGAATTCCTCATTACTTGTTTTTGTAAGAAGTGTTGACAAGCTGAAGGTACCGAGCTGTCTTTAAAATACTCGGAAACCCATGCATACCCCACAAGACATGCCACCAGAGGTCTCTTCACAGTCCCCAAGCCCATAACAGACGATGGGAGGCGCACAGTACTACATAGAGCCATGACTACATGGAACTCTATTCCACATCAGGTCACTGATGCAAGCAGCAGAATCAGATTTAAAAAGCAGGTAAAAATACACCTTATGGAACAGCGGGGACTGTGAAGTAACACAAACATAGGCACAGACACGTGCATACACACACATAATAACATACTCAATGTACACATGGACTTTGCATTGTAGATGTGTGGTAGTGGAGTATGGGCCTGAGGGCACACACTAAGTGTGTTGTGAATTCTGTAATGTATTGTAATGTTTTTAAAATTGTATAGCTGCCGTAATTTTGCCAGACCCCAGGAAGAGTAGCTGCTGCCTTGGTAAAATAACACTGTCAAAATGGAAAGCTTCTTGCAAGAGTTAATATGCCCTGCCTATTGGGCCAGAATCAATGATAGCCTTTTGTATATATGGACTACAGTAATAGAATGAAAATGAACTAAACTTTTAAGACAACTGATGTTTAGTTTATAAATACTTTGCTACAATGACACACTTAGCTAGCTACCCACCTCATTCCTTTCTGTTAGCATGTGCACATAGAAAGTACACCATGTTTTCATGATACCTGTCTTTTCAGATTCCACAATGAATATTTAGTTGTGGACACTACATCACTGCACTTCCTCTCTTCCTCTTGGTCATCCTCATCTTTGTAGGTAACCCCTTTTTCAATGACGTTTTTTATCAGTTTCTTTATTTGTAAGGACCGACGCTGGAGTAGAGAAGCAGGTATGGGGAGTCAGCATTTAATATGGAACAGACAGGGAACAAGACAGGAACAGTGTCAGCACACGGGTGAACTAACAACAAACAACAATTAATGCAGAAGCAGGGAACAGAGCGGGGAACCAGACAGATATAGGGAGGGAAATGACAGGTGAGTCCGATAATCGCTGATGCGCGTGACGGGGGGAAGGCAGGTGTGCGTAATGATGATGGCAGGAGTGCCCAATGCTGGGGAGCCTGGCGCCCTCAGGCGAGAGCGCAAGGGGGGAAGAGCGGGAGCAGGTGTGACATTATGAAAATATTTAGCATACTAGATGACAGTATCTAAAGCAATGGGCTATAGCAGCACACAAGTAGTCTGCAAATGCATGCTGGCCGGGCATGCCCTGAACTTGTGAAGTGAGCGCTACTGGAGCACTACTGGAGTGAAATTTGAGCGGGCCGAGAAGGCCACCTTCCAGCCTTTGGGAAACTCACCCCATGCTCCGCTCCCTGCTCTGCTCCAGCTCCGCTCACATACTCTGCTGGGAACACTCTCAAGCATTATCATCAGCAAGCTTTACCACCAATTCTATGCTATCTTAATCCTCTCTAGTTGTTGGCATGTGCTTACTCAAAATCACCTGCCCAATTAAATAAAATACAACTTTAAAGTAAAGTGCACAATGCCAAAATACTTATTCACTGACTTACTTCCATCAGATCAAACAAAAACGTTACATTCAGTATCACCATTTAAAAACAGGAAAATGTACAGTGCCAATCAAAAGTTTGGACACACCTACTCATTTCAGGGTTTTTCTTTATTTTTACTATGTTCTACATTGTAGATTAATAGTGAAGACATCAAACTATGAAATAACACATCATGTATTAACCAAAAAAGTGTTAAACATTTATATTTGAGATTCTTCAAAGTAGCCACCCTTTGCCTTGATGAGAGCTTTGCATAAATCAGGCCTTCATGGTTGAATTGCTGCAAAGAAACCATGACTGAATTACACCAATAAGAAAAAGAGACTTTCTTGGGCCAAGAAACATGAGCAATGGACAGTTAGACCGGTGGAAATCTCTCCTTTGGTCCTTTGCTACTTTTGGTTCCAACCGATGTGTCTTCGTGTGACGCGGAGTAGGTGAATGATCTCCGCATGTGTCATTCCCACCGTGAAGCATGGAGGAGGTGTGATGTGTGGGGGTGCTTTGCTGGTGACACTGTCCTTGATTTATTTAGAATTCAAGGCACACTTAACCAGCATGGCTACCACAGTATTCTGCAGCGATACGCCATCCAATTTGGTTTGGGCTTAGTGGGACTTTAATTTGTTTTTCAACAGGACAAGGACCCAAAACACACGTCCAGGCTGTGTAAGGGCTATTTGACCAAGAAGGAGAGTGATGGAGTGCTGCATCATATGACCTGGCCTTCACAATTACCCAACCTCAAACCAATTGAGATGGTTTGGGATGAGTTGGACTGCAGAGTGAACAAAAAGCAGCCAACAGCATATGTGTGTCACGTTCTGACCTTTATTTCCTTTGTTTTTGTATTTAGTTAGTATGGTCAGGGCGTGAGTTGGGTGGGCAGTCTATGTTTGATTTTCTATGATTTGGGGATTTCTATGTTTCGGCCTAGTATGGTTCTCAATCAGAGGCAGGTGTCATTAGTTGTCTCTGATTGAGAATCATACTTAGGTAGCCTGGGTTGCACTGTTTGTTTGTGGGTGATTGTCTATGTTGATGGCTTGTTTCAGCACAGCTCGCATTAGCTTCACGGTTGTTATTTTGTTTACTGGTTTTGTATAGTTTTCAGTGTTCAGTACTTTCTTTATTAAAGATTTACCATGGACACTTACCACGCCGCATATTGGTCCTCTGATCCTTTTCGCCTCTCCTCTTCAGAAGAAGAGGAGGACGACCGTGACAATGTGGGAACTCCTTCAAGACTGTTTGAAAAGCATTCCAGGTGAAGCTGGTTGAGAGAATGCCAAGAGTGTGCAAAGCTGTCATCAAGGAAAAGGGTGGTTACTTTGAAGAATCTCAAATATAAAATATATTTAGATTTGTTTAACACTTTTTTGGTTACTACATGATTCCATATGTTATTCCATAGTTTTGATGTTTTATTCTACAATGTAGAAAATAGTCAAACAAAGAAAAATGTAGTAGTGTCTCCAAACTTTTGACTGGTACTGTATATTTCGTCCTATCAATCTAGAATGTCAGAATTTATCAGAAAGTCTCAAGTTGGTATACATGTACCATATACACTCACCGGACAGTTCACACACACCGGGTCGGATCCCTCTCTGCATCCAAAACAGCCTTTAATTATTCGGGGGACTCTACAAAGTGTCGGAAACGTTCCACAGGGACGATGGTCCATGGTAAACGCGATGGCATCACACAGTTGCTGTAGATTGGACAGCTGTACATTCAAGCTGCGAACAGCCCATTCCATCTCATCCCAAAGATGCGTTATTGGGTTGAGATCTGGGGACTACGCAGGCATCTCAAGTTAACTGAACTTGCTGTCATATTCCAGGTGATGTTTTTCCACTCCTCAATTGTCCAGTGTTGGTGATCACTTGCCCATTGGAGCCGCTTCTTCTAACTGATAGGAGTGGAAACTGGTGTGGTTGCCAGCTGCAATAGCCCATTCGGGGCAAGGATCAACGAGTTGTGTGTTCTGAGATGCTGTTCTGTACACCACTGATGTACGGCGGCATTATTTGTCTGTTTGTGGCCCGCCTGTTAGCTGCCGTTGACTGGATGTTTTTTCTGTGTCGCACCATTCTCTGTAAGCCTGAGACACTCGTGTGTGAAAAGCCCAGGAGTGTGGCTGTTTCTGGGATACTGGATCCGGCGAGCCTGGCTCCGACGATCATGCCACATTTAAAGTTGCTTAGGTCATTCGTTTTGCCCATTCTAACATTGAGTAGCACAGTAACTGAATGCCTTGATGCCTGTCTGCCGGCAGTATATAGCAAGCCACGGCCACGTGACTGACTGTCTGTAGGAGAGATCCATTTTCGTAAATGGGGTGGTGTACCTAACAAACTGTCAGGTGAGTGTATTTTTAAAAAAAATCCTAATTTGAACGCTAACATTCAATGGCCTTGGACTCCTCTAGAATCCAAGCAGACCGTCTACATTTCAGGGACCGCTTTCCATGTAATTGCTGCAGTGAGTGGGCAGAAAAATTGCATTTTACGGTCTTATTTGGAAACTGCTGAAGAGTTTGATTTGGGCGGTTCATGACTCATCTGCTAAAGGAATTGTGTGTCAGCAAATGGTTATGCTCATTGGAGTGGATGGCATATTGCATAGTTGAGTTTTCCTAATAATGCAGTCCTAATGACGCAAGGGAAGCAGAGGCAAGCTGGGCACTCAAATTCTCAGTGATCATCATCACTACCACCTTTAGGCAAGAAAATATATTTCTATACTTTTTGCTAATTTTGTATTCAGTGAGAGCAAGGTTGGCGATCTCAGATCAGATAGCTGTGGTTTACTGCACATAGCACTTACTGTAGATGGCTGGCTTGGGCAGGGCCCAGAATCCATATGATGTTGTCCTCTATATTTCCATTGACACATTCTTAACAACTTCTTTGAAAGGTCTGTTTGCTGTCTAGATTGTACTGAATATGACATAGTGCTAAATAACTCTCTCACATGTAAGTTGAAGTATTTTTGTAGCATGGTCCCTAAGGTACATAACAAACAAATATGCTTTTGTTTGGGTACATTTATGCCATTTTCTGTTATCATGTTCTGTTATTACTTGAAATTGCTATGGAACACTTTTGCTGTCTTGATAGGTGGATAATAAGTCGCCAAATGCATCGCTTCCAGGTTGTCATTGTTGTGGTGTCATAGAGAATCACAAATCCTAATGGAATATTAAAGTGTGATACACAAATAGAACATTTCAAATAGAAGGGTTTGTTCTGCCACTCAATTATGCATTTCATTTACAGAGACTTAGTTATATATTTCTGTCAGCAGAAATGGACCTGTAGTCATGTTGTGAAAGAATGCTGTTGGGATATAGTCACTCCACTCAATTTGTTCCCGGCGAGCTCATTTACATTTGGCTCCTGTGTCTGTTCCTACTTAGCAGTCAGTACGTCAACTCTCTTTCTGACAATGCATAGATGAAAATGGAAGGGGAATGAGAGAAAATGTCCAGGATACCTGCCAGCAAAAGTCATTTGAAATTCAAATGAAGGTCCAAAATAAAAATGCCTTCTGGAAACAATAGATTTCTGCCTAAGATTGCAAAAGTATCAACTCTGGGTTTGAATAATGGAATGGCTTGAAATTAAATTTAGTCGACTGGTCGATTGTTTGGTCGATAGGCTGTTTTTTTTAGTCGAGCAGTGGCAAGTATATGAAAATATATACATTTTTTCCACATGAGATACCTATCTGATTCAAGCCTTTCTGAGTGGACTAATCCATTGAGGAAGCCGCTGGATGGTACACCAGTATCAGCAGTAGTACATTTAGCCTGCCGTTAATTCCCATCATTTCTAATATACAATGTTTGTTTGGTTATGGTAATTTCTGTTAATGTATTCAATATATAATTATTACAGGCTTACCGTTGTCATTGTAGGAGTGGACACGTTGTTTGCAAAGCGCAAAACCTTGGCTACACTTGTGAGGAAAAAAGTTCTGGTGTATTTAATTCCATTTACAAGTTGTCAATTTATTAAACATATTTTGTTTGGAGCGTTCCTGTCAATCTTGAGTAAGGACACACACACATGATTACCCATAGAAGTAGGGTTAGGCACGCAAATGTAGGCCTATAAAAATGTCAATTTGATACTATCATCTTCCTGGGATAACCCATCCACCACCTCCGCCTCACCCACAATATATGAGAGTCCATGGGACCCTGAGAGTCCATGGGACCCTGAGAGTCCATGGGGTCTGCAGCTTTCTGTCTAGTCATTTTATAGTTAACGTTTTCCTTCAAAGCAGAAACTCTTATACGATCGTGTACTTATTAGTGCAGACTTAGTTTTTTTCATACTATTTCTGATTGTCTTAACTCACCATCACTGTGGAGCTTCTCAAAGTATTTTTTTATTTGCCTGAAACAGCAAGTAAACAAAGTCTGTCTTTACATCCATTGAGAATAAGAACAGTTCCTCAACGAAGCCTATTTGGAAAATCTTTCCTGTTCTCTCCCTTTTAATAACTACTCAGCATGAAAGGGAAAAAAATGTCATGCTCTGGTTCGGTGGAAACCTCCTAAAATATGCCTACCTGATTACTTCTTATCTGTTGCACAAATAGCCTACAGCTGTGTCTTTCTGGAGCTCACTGGAGCTGGAAACTCTTGAGGGCCCAGAATATATTATACAATGTTGTATGTTTGCTAGTATCAGCTTGGGGCCATGTTAACCATTGATACAATGTTTCAAGTTCCCTGCAGACAGGCCATGCATAGCCAATGTGATGTATAGGGTATTTATTTTTATCAGGATATTTTCTACCTGCAGGCTGCAATGTTTTTATTTGTTGTCTTTATGTAGGCTATTTTTACATGTTGGCAATGGCAATAGAAGTTACTTTTAGATTTCTATCATTTTCATTTAGATAGAATTTTGATTAAACATGCCACTGATTTTCAGATATGAAGACTTTATTATAAATAAAATGAAACTCTTCTACAAAAATGTGCATATGAAAATCATAACTGGCACACAAATCAGTAGAAATGGTACGATAACTTGGCACTCCAAATGGAAAAGGTTACCGACCGCTGGTGCAGCCTATACCGGCAGCTTTGGGAGAGTAATGGCAGAATCTGCGAAGCACAGCAGCAGTGGGCAATGGAAGGAGGAGTCAGGATCAGTTTTTTTTCTTCTGGTTAGGCTATATTGATCTCTTGCTCCCTCTTTAGTAATTTGTGTCTTCATTTTTAATTGCAGTGCTTAAAGCACCAGACAAGCTCAGTAGCCTACATATCGTTGATCTTATCCAAACATAGGGTGTGTCTATATATGGAAAAATACACATTGTAAAATTTAAACCAATCGATTGGTCGAAAGAACAGACAACCCTCGGTCGACCAAGAGTTTGTTTTTTTTTAGTCGGGGACAGCCCTACTTGAAATGGATAGGGGATGCTCCAACTCTCTTATTAATGTAGATTATGTCGCTCACATACCGTATAGAGGCATACATTTTTGAAAGAGAGCTTGGTCAATGTGTTTAGACAATAGTCTTGTTTATATTTCAACAGGTTTGGGTTTCAAAAACAATTATGCTATGCTTCCCTTTCTGTTACATTGTGTTTGTTTGGCATTTTTCATCTCCCTCTATATTTGGGGTTGAGTTTGGAACAGCATGTGTTCTACAAACCTTTTGTTAGTGTAGTTACACTATAAGTGTGTGTATGTGTGTTATATGTTGAACACTTTTGGACATTGTCCTCTGTATGAACTCTTTGATGGCAACGTCCCCAGGGTTAACCCTTTTAATAGATTACATTGTGGGCTTTTCACATTATTCGTGAGATAAAGCTTTTCGATACCGACACATCTAATCTCTACTAGAATAACAGCGTTTGTGCCTGAATCAATTTGTTAAAGGTTTTACACCTTCCTCTGAGGCTCTTGGGAATTATTAAGCCCCTCCACACTTCTGCTTACATGTGACGCTAAATTGGGGACTATAAAATTCACATGGGGTCACTCGATTGACAAAAGCTTTTTGTAAATGACTGATACCTTTTTTCTCTCCTACTTTATCTGTGTAAAGGTTACACCTTCAATGGTGCTACTTCTGTACTGTGGATGGGGCTGACTTTATATTGGGCTGACTGATTTTAGGTTGAAGTATTTTCTCTGTCTTTTGTCAACGTGCTTGCCAAACAGCTGTTGAGAACCACAGTGGCATGTATTCTTTGCCTTTCACTGAAGCAGTGAAGGTTGAATGCCTCAATGTCACACTGTTTTGTAAGTCGTTGAACTTGAAATATGCCAGTTTTGTAAGTCATTGAATGTGCATATTTACGAAATCTGTATGCAAGTAAATGTATCTTTTTAAATAAGATCGGTCATAAAAAAATTGTGTTTCTCTTTCTTTCTTATATCTACTCATTAACAGACCTACTCCAATTGTTCAATTGTCTTTTAAGTACTAATTGTATACCATGTTATTTTCTTGTGTGTTCTACTGTAATATCAACTGTATATAGCGTTCTGATGTACTTTACAATTTACAACCAAAACACTTCAGGTTGATGTTCAGATTAAATCCTTGCTTTAAGGTTTTAGTCCTTATGTAGTACAGTGACAACATTAACAGTTCCTAGTGTTTCACAGTATAAATGAATGAATCGCCTCCGGTGTACCTATTGCGTGACAAGCTCAGATCAGATTTTTTTTTACTAAAAATATTCACTGTTTCAGTGCAGCATCATTTATGTTGTTCTCCCTTTTCCTTGTTCTAGGTAAGTGGGAGAGCTCTTTAAACCTGTTTGTGTGCCAGAGGGGAAATGGGGGCACGTGATCCTCCTGGGTGTGCAGAGACTTCACGAGACACAGTAAGACAACAGCTCCCCACTGTACTCAGCACTCAGCATTACATGACATTCCTGCTCTTTGATGTATGCTTCCCTCTCCTGTATACAGTACCTCACACGAAGAGGAACATTCTCTTTGTATGTTGCATTTCAAGCTGTTTAATTGGGATTGATTTGGTCAAATCAAATGTGTTATACATAGTCATATTTGATGGGGAACTAGTTGCAGAGACTTAGTTTGAGATCCTATTATTGTGATGTTGATGGTATGTTACCTGTGATGATAGGGTTAACATTATCTAAAGCACACATACAGTACTATAGTTACTCATGCATATTATATCACTCTTACCTTGTAGTTAAGTTGAACCAGAAACTTTTACTTTAAACCAGGAAGTTTTATTTTGGTCAATGTACAAGTAGTACTCAAGGCGATTTTGTGCAGAGGGGCACCTTCCCTTATTCCAGGCTCTGTGGTGGTCATAGTATGCACTGGAGCCCGGAGCATTGCTCACTTCTGCTAAGTAGACCTTCTCTAGCGGGATTGCCTGGGCCCCAGACGTCAGGGGTTTGTGTTAAATAAAATGGCTCTAGGCCTCGTCTTTGACACCTGTGTCCGCTTCTATTATGTCACCCGTACAAGGATGTAGGACGTGGGGCTCAGGACAATGAGGCCGGCCTCTTTTCCCCAGGTATATTTTCTAAAAGCAGGTGACACATGGACGTGCACGAGCCTCTGAGGCATAGCAGTGACATGTTGAAGGTAGAGGATGTGACTGAAATGTCAGTTCTGAGATGAAGACATACCGTACCTCTAGTGACTCGCCCCGTAGCACTCACTTCCGTCATCATGAAGTGTTTTGAGAGACTAGTCAAGTATCAAATCACCTCCACCTTACCTGTCACCCTAGACCAGGCCTGGGCAATTAGCATTTTTAACTGAAGATCATGATTAGTTGATTATTGGAGTCAGGTGTGTTGGCTGGGGCAAAAGTGTGACACCCGAGAACTGGAGTTGCCCAGGCCTGCACTAGACCCACATCAAATTGCTTACCGATCCAATAGGTCCACAGACGATGCAATCGCCATCGAACTGCACACTGCCCTATCCCATCTGGATAAGAGGAATACCTGTGTAAGAATGCTGTTCATTGACTATAGCTCAGCGTTCAACACCATAGTACCCTCCAACTCATCATCAAGCTTGAGGAGGCCCTGGGTCTCAACCCCGCCCTTTGCAATTGCGTCCTGGACTTCCTGACGGGCCAACCCCAGGTGGTAAAGGAAGGAAACAACATCTCCACTTCGATGATCCTCAACACTAGGACCGCACACGGGTGCATGCTCAGCCCCCTCCTGTACTCCCTGCCCACCCATGACTGCGTGGCCATGGACACGCCTCCAACTGAATCATCAGGTTTGCAGACAACACAACAGTAGTATGCTTGATTACCAACAGTGACGAGAGCCTACAGGGAGGAAGTGAGGGTGTCAGAAAAACAACCTCTCACTTAACATCAACAAAACAAAGGAGATGATCGTGGACTTCAGGAAACAGCAGAGGGAGCACCCCCCTATCCACATCGACGCGACAGCAGTGGAGAAGGTGGGACATTTTAAGTTCATCAGCGTACACATCACAGACAAACTGAAATGTTGCACCCGCACAACAGTGTCTCTTAAACCTCAGAAGGCTGAAGAATTTTGGCTTGTCACCTAACACCCTCACAAACATTTACAGATGCGCAATTGAGATCAGCCTGTCGGGCTGTATCACTGCCTGGTATGGCAACTGCACCGCCCACAACCTCAATACTCTCCAGAGGGTGGAGCGATCTGCACAATGCATCACCGGGGGAAAACTGCCTTCCCTCCAGTACACCTACAGCACCCGATGTCACAAGAAGGTCAAAAAGATCATCAAGGACAACAACCACCTGAGTCACTGCCTGTTCACCCCCCTACCATCCAGAAGGCGAGGTCAGTACAGGTGCATCAAAGCTGAGATCGAAAGACTGAAAAGCAGCTTCTATCTCAAGGCCATCAGACAGTTAAACAGCCATCACTAACACAGAGAAGCTGCTGCTTACATACAGACTTGGAATCATTGGCCACTTGAATAAATTGATCACTAGTCACTAATGCTACTTTAATAATGTTTACATATCTTGCATTACTCATCTCACATGTATATACTGTATTTTATACCATCTAATTGCATCTTGCCTATGCCACTCTGTCATTGCTCGTCAATATATTTATATGTATATATTCTTATTCCATTCCTTTACTTAGATTTGTGTGTATTCTGTAGTTGTTGTGGCATTGTTAGATTACGTAGATATTGCTACACTTTCGGATCTAGAAGCACAAGCATTTCGCAACACTCACAATAACCTCTTCTTACCATGTGCATGTGACCAATAAAATTTGATTTGATGATTTGATTTGATTTAGTGACCGAGCAAGGAAACAGGTGTGAAATGGTGCCTGTATGGTTTAATTTTAATTTAGGCATCACCAATATGTAGCCAACATCAGTCGTAAAGCTGACCTTGAGGCCAATGGTGACTTTAAAACAGTTACAGAGTTTTTAATGGCTGTAATAGGAGAAAACTGAGGATGGACCAACAACATTGTAGTTGCTCCACAATACTAACCTAAATGACATAGTGAAAAAAAGTAAGCCTGTACAGATACAAATATTCCCAAATAGGCATCCTGTTTGCAATAACGCACTAAAGTAAAACTTCAACAATTAACTTTATGTCCCGAATTCAAAGCGTTATGTTTGGGGCAAATCTTAAAGATCACAGAGTACCACTCTACATATTTTCAAACATGGTGGTGGCTGCTTCGTGTTATGGGTATGCTTTTCATCGACAAGGGAGTTATTTGGGGTGAATAAAAATAAACACAATAGAGCTAAGCACAGGCAAAATCCTAGAGGAAAACCTGGTTCAGTCTGCTTTACACCAGAAACTGGGAGACAAATTCACCTTTCAGTGACAAGACTTAGATGGCTGTCTAGCAATTATCAACAACCAACTTGACAGAGCTTGAAGAATTAAAAAAATAATAATATGCAAATATTGAACAATGAGGTGTGCAAAGCTCTTAGAGACTCAAAGGTGATTCTAACATGCATTGATTTAAGGGGTTGAATAGTTATCTAATCAATATATATTAGTGGGTTTTTCTTTTTACAAGTGTAAAAATGTTTCCTTCACTTTGACATTATAGAGTATTTTGTGTAGATCATTGACAGAAAATGACAAATACATTTTAATCCCACTTTGTAACACAACAAAATCTGGAAAAAGTCAAGGGATGTGATTACTTTCTGGAGGCACTGTATAAATGGAATGGTTAAATATCACTTTTGACATATTCGAATGAGACCATGTTCCACCACATTAAGATTACACTAAAACTGAAATACAATGATCCCTCTGTATGGCCTGTTGTGATGTGGTGTTGTCTGTTTTAAGCAGTTGCTGTAGTGGCTGTTGAAACAATCCATACATTTAGTTTGACCCACTCTCATAAAGCTGGACCAATTACTATACCTCATTAAATCCTTTTGAAGTTACTTAAGCATACATAATTAATAAACAAACTGGTACCATGTGACCATCTATAAAAATAATACATTATTTATTTGTTTCATATTCATAATGATGACTATTTATCACTTTAATCAAAGTTAACCAACAGTGGTTTTGTCAGGTACATTATGGTGGGATGGTCAAGTTATCATTCCCTTGGGGCAAAAAACATGTTTCCCAAAACAATGCAATTTCACATACAGTAGATGGAAGTGTAATTTATATGAAACAATTTGAGGGATACAGCAGCTTCCAGTTGCATTACGTGCATTGCATTCATCCAATGACCCAGTGCACCAATTTCACAGTGCTTTATGCAGATCTAAAGTAAACAATTGCTGCCATCTCATGGACCTTATTGCTAAAAAGACAGGATTCCTGCTGCAAGTATTATATTATGCCAGTTTTGTGAACTTCACCTGTTTAATTCATAGTAAGCATATAGTTAGGATGAAGGATTGGGCACTTATTCCTCTAAGGTTTTCCTGGCTGGTGTATTATGGTTCCCTGTGGCTAGAATCTCTGAGCATACTCAACATGGCAGACATACTCAACATGTCTCTCTGGCCCTGTCCAAGGACTCTTCATACTGTAACTGCCCTCCTTCCTTCTTTCTTTGGTATTTCACTTCTTTCCTGCTCCTTCCTTCCTTCCTTCCTTCCGTCCTTCCTTCCTTCCTTCCTTCCTTAATTTTTTCTCCCCCTAGTTTCCTCTCTGACTAAGTCTGTGTTGTCGTCTGCTGTGTGGGAGCTAGTCGTCTCATCACACAGAGTGGCTGTAAGCCTTGCAGGTGCCTGTCAATCTCGGTTGACTGCTGAGCTTGTCCTACTAATCATCCTCCCTCCCTGTGCCTGGTAAGACAGTGGGCTATGTGCTGCCGGTGCTAGTCTCCCCACTCTAGGCTCCCTGGCTGGGCCTGAGACAGCTGTAGTGTACCATCTGTATCAGATGAACCAGCCATACCCATCTGTCACTAGCAGCCCCAGCACTCCCCTACACCACCTGGGGGATTGAGAAGACTAGACAGGGTCCCTGGTTCTCTGCAGGGTTGTCTCACTCCATCTGCAGCGCTCTACGACCTGGCTCACACAATCATATCATGAGCCTGAGAGGCAGCCCGGCATCCGTCCTTCCCGGGCCCTAGCTAGCTATAATCCCATGTTGGACAACGGAGCGAATATATTACGAAGACTGCTGTGGTCCTCTCTCAGCCATTTCAGGGCAATCCGAGCGTGTCTCTCCTCTGTTATCAGCTATGGAGAAGGTGACCAGGTGGACGGTGGACTCAGTGCCTGTAAAAAAAAGTCCACAACAGGAAATGTGTGTTTGGGCCAGACTCTGATAATCCTCCTGACCTGAAAGAGAAAATACCACCCTGGTGGTTTGAATCATCAGTTCTCTGAGCAAGGTGGCCACTATAACCTTGTTTTACTGATGTGTTTTTGTGTTCCATTAATACTGGAATACTGACTCCTGACCAGAGAACAACCCATGCACCAAAGCCAGAGAAACGTTGTTTCAAGGTCATCCGCTATGTCTATAGCGATTGCTATTCCAAGGTGGATTATTTTACTTTCTCTAAAGACACATTGCTTTGTACGTGTCCTTATCACTAATGAAATGGATCCCAAGCCACACCGGGTAATTCAATATCTCAAATGATATTAGTCCCTGTCAGGTCTACAGAGACACAGAGAGAGAGCTTTGGGCAGTTGTCCTCATTCAAATATCAACAGGAAAGGACATGTTTCCTACTGTCTGAATCATTTTCATGAATTAACTCTTTAGAAATGTGTTTTGTGCTGAATATTCATTCGGGTTTAGATAGGCTGGAGATAGTTCTGCTTCTAAGTTGTCCCTGTCAGAATTGAAGTGTTAGACATGAATAAAACACACTTTGAATTACTGTGCTTTACTGTTCGCCTGGCAATACCCAGTTAAACCATAGACTGTATTATTTAGTTTAGATTACTCCTCATATTTTTCTCAAACTTTGAGATTTTGTAAAAAAATTGGTCAACTGGACAAAACTGTGCTGCTGAAAATCTTCTTCAATTGATACTTTGCCCTTGCATTATTTTAAAGCTCTTTGAATAATTGACCATCTCAGCAAATTATATGCACTATATACAGTACACTGACTCCCGTATGAGAGGTGTCTGTTGGATGGCTACCTCAGGATTGACCCCTGATGCTTTATTGCAGTAGGGTGACAAAAGCAGTGGGCCCTCCACTTTTGGCCGGGCCCTATCGAATTTTCATGAGGGTGAGGCAGAAACTGAGCACCTTCATGATTATTCATGAGGGAAGTCATTGGCTTTTTCAGATGAAACAATTACATCTTTTGAAAATGGTTAACGAATACATTTTGTAAACTAGTCCCCATGTGTCGTGGTTGGCAACTGCACTTTTGGTTTTGATTGCATTTTATGGTTGTACTTTATGGCTTTTAAACATCACAACATTGAAAATCAAACATGATTATAACATGAAATCAACTCGTTATCCAAACTATTACTGTAGCCTTAATACTTCACTATATATCTCAGTACATTACCAATGTGTTTGATATTCAGCATTCATAGTCATACATATTGTTGAAAGGTCAGTGGTTCAGCTGAAATCGCACGGTGCCATGAATGTGAATTCAACAAATAATGCAGTTATCATCTAAGAAAATAACAAATCCCTCTCCCTACACAGTAAAGAGGTTAAGGTTTCTAGCGGAGTTATTTTTCCCATTTCTATCACCTACCTACTGATATATGTTGTGATGTATGACTAATGTTTGGTATACTCAGTTTTCACTTTTACAACTTGTGACTTGTAACAAACTGAGTACACAGGCTTACACAGAGAGAATGCTACCTGGAGTGTGTTTTGGTGCCGTTGACCCCTGCATATAGAACTGTGGGCCACATAAACACTTAATTAGGGCCTCCAACTGGAGCTGTGTATGGTGTGGAACCAGGGAGTGAGGCAGGAAGGAAGCACACAATGTCACAGGGCACAGTGTCGTTATGAAAAATAAATAAAGGTGGGTCATTACCACAGCTCCCAAGAGGACTCAGTGGAGGATAAGTGCAGAAAAAGAATAAAACACTTTTCATATAGTGTCTGAGTGATACAGTTTCAGTCTAAACACTGGGTGACATTTATATACTGTTAGATTGAGGAGAGAAATATGGCATAATTATGTGACATGTTGACATCCTCCTTGTCATGTGACATCAATAAACCAAACCGTTTATATATGTGCATTGCTGTGTTTATTTTCCTTGTCAGTTTATATAGCGTTTAACAGAGATATCAGTTTTTCTGAAAGCTTAGGCCAATGAGATTATTTGAGGATGTTTAATGTACCCCACATGAGTAGTCTAACGTTAGCCTACCTGACTATACCCCCTTAGAAGAATCATATACATATTGTGGCAACCGGCAGGGAGCGATGAGAGGAGTGGTAATTGAGGAAAGATACCTTGCAGGTAGCTGGCTCCACACCTAGGCCTTATATGGACTTCCTGCCCCAACGAGGAAAGGCTGTTTTTCGTTAAGTCAGGGAGTGCTTGAGAATAAAGGAGGAAGCAGCCTGCACCAAGGGGAGAGGTGAGAGACAATAGAGGTATGAAGTGAGAGAAACGAGAGTAAAATCTGTGTGATTGCCCGTTGTGACCTGGACTGTCGGACTAACCCCCTGTGTACCGGACCGGATTGGCTGAGGACCCGAGTGTGAGGATTACCCCTGAAAAATGGAACGGACAAAGAGAACGACTTGTGGACTGTGAGGTGCTTGGTAACTTCCTCCTTTCCCTGTGTACAAAAATCCCTAATAAACTTCCCATTTGTATTATATTTGTGCTAGTGATGCCTGTATTGTTAGTGAACTTGCTGACGTGGAAACCCCACACCCTTGATCTTGCTTCAATATAAACTGTAGGTAGTGATGTCCCTGAAAAAAAGTATTGAATATGCAATTCTGTGATGAGATGCAAATCCACCTTTTTTTACAATCTCAGAAGTATTACAAGCTCACTCTTCTACTTAATCAGTATTACACTTGACTGCTTGTTGAACCCACTGCTACAAGCGGTTGCAATTACTGTGGCCACACTGGCCCTTACATCATCAAATGGTGAGTGTGTCTTGAATTCAACTTTTAACTCAGTCAACTTCAAATAACTTTTTTGAAGAAAAGTTAGCTCAACTAGATAATAAAAAATAAATAATGCAATGTGTACACTGCATTAATTCATGGAAGAAGACAAAACAGGACATTTAAATACACCACACACTGAATATCTGATACAGAAACATAATATAGCCTAAAAGCTTACCAGACAACACACACATATGCCATCTCATTGTGTGCTTAGCATTTCAAACTGCACCCAATCTGTTTATCATTTGATGCCCCTAAGGGGTACAGGCAGATGTGTTAAACCTGTAGCCAGTAGTACATTATCTGCAGGCGTCTCAAGCTCTATATAAGTAATATTCATCTCTAGGGTGACGGTGAACATTGGTTGGAGCTGGAGCCTTGGCTTGTGTCAACTGAGGATTCCGTCCAAGTCATATTTCACAAAAAGAGAAGTGTGAAATGCTCATCTCACCGAATGCAGTTTTTCTATAAATCATCCTTGCTATTGGTGGAGTGAGATATGGCACGATAGCGACCTGGCCGTCAGAATAATCCATTTGCGTGTCAAAGGAAGGAACACTGAATTAATTCCAGATTAATGGCAGTGACATCAGCTTTAACTTCCCCCTCATTGTGGAATTTTGGCCGTCCACTTGAATGTGTTTATAGCAGAACCACTGCTTCTGTACGTACCCCTGCTCATCAATTTCTCTGTAATGTAGAGCTGGTTTATCTGGTGGAGTGATTTAGATTTCCAGTTGGAATCTTTATGGCTGAGATGAGAGAG
Source organism: Oncorhynchus clarkii lewisi (assembly GCF_045791955.1). Taxonomy (NCBI): domain Eukaryota; kingdom Metazoa; phylum Chordata; class Actinopteri; order Salmoniformes; family Salmonidae; genus Oncorhynchus; species Oncorhynchus clarkii. Next base: position 10,021,707 of record NC_092170.1, read on the forward strand.
AAATAGTCCCAGAGCTATTGCCTGAGAGTGGTACTGTGGCTAATTGTTGATCATGAATAGTGCTTTCCAGTTAAGTCTGCTCTAGTAATTATGAGGATTTTCTCAAAGTCTTGATAATGATACGATTTCTATTCCCTTAAACTCTTTTGCTCATTGTATTGTGACTCATATTTCAAATACGGAGTAAATGTAGAGAGAAATCACCAGGACTTTGTTCGTCTCATGGTAAATCAATATTTAATACATCCTCAAAGCAGCAGTGTACATCTGTATCATCCCTGACTGTTTGATTTTGCTCTCTCCCTGCCAACTTGGTATAGGCTAGCAGTCAGTATTGGAGGAGCGAGACTCTCAGAAATAGGCTACATCATTAGCTTACGAGAGTAAGGCCCATTATTTTCACTTTAAGACGCTTTCCCACTGGGCTTGGTTTGGAACATGAAAGAAGGTTACAGTCTGATAGGTGCATGCTCATGTAAAGGTCAACATTCAACATGCTTCTTTGCAAGGTCTTAAAGGGCATTGTATTTAATGAAAATCTACAATTCATAATGTTGTCCTTTCTTGTAATCTCTTAACAATACTGCGTCAACATTTCCTCAGAACTCATTATGGGGGTCCATGAGGTTGGTCTGTTTCTAATTAGTCTGTTGTCATATATCCATAGGAATACTTCAATATGTTTGGGTTTTCTCTTTTGCTGCAGAGTGTGCATTTGGCTGCAGGCAGTCAGAGGGTGTATGTCCCAGTCTAGCGCTCCAGATCCATATTGAACACTAGATTTGTCAAAATGTTCCTTTAATGTAATAGTCAGATTTGAAGATAAAACATTTCTTAAATCCAACACCTAGAGCTATGCAGCCGGCTATTAATCTTACAGTGCACGTTAACATTTAACACATTTATGCAGACAAGTTGCACCAGACCAGAAGATTGGATTTGACACAAGCTGCAGGGGGTAAGGTAGAAAAAGGCCATTAAAAGGTGTCAACTGCAGCTCTCTGTTGCTCTGTAAAAGAGAGTAATCACCAGGGCTATACAGTATAGTCACATTTTAGTAACCAGCCAATAGGGAGAGCCATGAGATGGAAGGGACTTCTGCTATAGGCCTGTATCTGAAAGGTGTCCACCCAGCATAAAGATGTTGAACAATTCAAATCAGCGGCAAAGTTTGATCATTTCATCGGTCTTTGACGACCCTCTTAAGTAAGTAATTAACTCTTCATTCATGATTGGTTTATAATTATTTATTTGGCTTTAAAAAAAATGTATTGTATTTTTTAATCCTGGCCATAAACCGTTTTAGCCATACATCCGTACATTGGATTACTTGAAGACATTAGCTCGGCACTTGAAGAGCATGCTTGAAATAAGTAACGACACAACACTGCTTTGCACGGCAATATTTATTTAATCATGAAGCCTCTCGAAGATTTAAACAGGGTTCAATCTTGTGAGTGCCAATAAGTAGCCGTCAGTTTGACTTGCATCAACTTTGCATGAGGAAGGGCAGGTCTTTGGAAGATCCGAGGTGAGTGGTGGGAGCTAAAAGGAGTGAAATCCTGAAATGAAACAGCCCAGCAAATATACCTTGCTGGTGGCGTGTTATTTATAGGTTTTCTCCTTTTGAAAAATACCATACAATCCTGCCAGGTCTCCTGTGAAGCTTAGTGAGGTTCAGCTTGGTTAGGACTTGGATATTTCGATTTTTTTTAAATCTGCAAGAAGTGGCCAATGAACTTCTTTAGTTCTCCCTCTGAGCAGAACCAATATCTTGGCTGAACCGTGGAGTCTCTCTCTTTCTCTTCCCTCTCGCCTTGCTCTTCCCCGAACCATCTTTTCACAAGATAATTGCAATGTTCTTCCTTTTTGAGAGAAAACACGTGTTGTTTAGTGAAATGTGTTTTGACTAGACCAGATAGCTCATCGAGAGTGCTCATTTATCTCCTGTAGTCTTCCATCGGAGAGAAGCAGATAAACTTTGACCTGTACAGAACAGATAAAGACCGCAATTTTACCTCAACATTTTACCTGAATCGACACACATCAGAAATTGAGGCCGTGTATTTTTTCCAACTGTAAAACAACCTAAGATTAATTCAAAAGAATGGCTTTTGTGACTGAGTGTTCTGTGCTGTAGATGTGTGGTATTAAGGTGCAAATTAAATCAAATTAAAGAGGAGAATACCAAGATTTTATCAAAGTGACTCCACACAAGGCAACGGTTTTTGACAATGTTAAATGTGTAGGGTGTGACGTGACAGGTTAATGACCACAAGCCTACTGTAGCTCACGTTGTCATCCTTTTATTCTGAGTCTCTGTATGACGGCTGAGGGATCATGAAAAGGATGTAACAGCTCGATACAGATCACACAAAGGAAAGGAAACTCAACCTTGTGCTAGCAGGGAGCACAGTTGTCTTTCTCACCCCATGGTACACTGGGCATTTCCAATGTGGACGTGGACTTACTGTACAGTGGTGATCCTGAGTGGATATTCAAAATACATCAGAGTTATCCTCCTCATGTTCAAAGCACAACATGTTCCTTCAAAGTGTGTCTTATTATTCACCTTGATCAGCATACCAGATGGTTTGTCTGTTAACATAAGCATTGGACAAGCAGACGGATCAAACAGACGACAAGTAGGATAATCAGCTGAGTAATTAAATAATTCCATTTCATTGTACTTTTTGAAGGCATAGTTCACTTTTCAAGCTGGGGTGTGGATGAAACGGCAACACCTTATGTAAGTCGAAAAATAAGCTCAAGCTTAATAGTAGTGAACTCTCTCAATAATCTTTTTTTAATTCGTATTAGCACACATTGACTTTGCAAAATGAATACACCACCAAACACTAGGGAAAAATCCATTGCCAAGAACAATGGACGGGGAAACTATTACTGACTACTTCCACATCAGATCCTTCTTTATTTGACCTGTTATTGCCATTCGTTCAACACATTGTGTTGTCAACCATAGAGATGTTTTCTCGTTCACTAAATCATGCATATGAAGAGGGCTAAAAGCCTGAACAACATTAATGAAGACACACGTGTGTGACAAGGAGTAATTCCTCAGGACAACATCAAATGGGTGACCATGACGAGGGTTCAGTCCTTGAAAAGGAACTGTTTTGATTGGATGGTCAGGCAATGCCATCTTGAGGCGTTTCTTTATGCTAGCACAATGCACCATGTATACATTCCCTCTGAGCTATCAGACATCCACTGGATAAAGAACGCTTTCTATTTGTCGACTCAGGAAAAGCCATGTCCCTGGACAAGGCTGTGTAGAGAGGATCGTGGCCCGCCACATTTTGCAGTCCACTGCATAAAAGACAGGCTCTCTTCTCCTGACAAGGCACAAGTCTCTCCCAAATGTAGCTGTCTGTGGAAATGATTTCAGTTTCACCAAGCTGTATTTCTTGAGGATGCCATCATTCTTGGGCACGAGTGTGTCAGCAGATCTGACAGTGTGGATGTGCTTTATTGCATTGAAACATTGCAAAGGGAATCAATGCGCTCAATGCTACCCACATCCACTCAACAATTACACTCAATTTATTACACGGACAATGCAAAGACCTCCTTTTGGCAGCAAATTATACCCATAAGTCCTTCTGACATAAAGCCGTTTGTAAGTAATCTTTTCTCTCTGGTGATGTAATAATTAGTACGAGACAGAAACCTAATACTTTGCGCCTCCTAAATGGACTCGATAGCCATTCAGATCAAACTGTTTCATTGCTGGTGAAATCCTGTATAACTTGTTTTTTTCACACATTTTTCAATAATTGTTTCCTACAGGTCACCATTTAAATTACGCTTACTTAATTGTTGGGAAAAAACGTGTTTCTCTTCACATGCTGTTACATGCTTTTAAAGCCAGAGAGACAAACTGCGAGATGTACTTACATGGTCCTGGCTGTCAAAATAGAGTAGCTGTAATCATTGTGGCTTATAAGAGGCTCATAGTGTGAATATTGCATATTGATTCATGTGACCTTCTGAATTATCTCATGATTGATAAACAATGTGGTATCCATTTGAGTTAATCCCTAAGCCATGTAAACAACAGAGATACATTCACATGTACTAATATTACTCTCCACCTCAAAGTAATATCAGATAGTGTAGAATGCTCCTACATTTTTACTAATTATTTCCACAATGCACATTTTCGCTGCATGAAGCATGAAGCCCAGATATAATTTATTTAAGAAGAGATGACAAAGTTATTTTAACAATAAATGATTGTTTTCCACACCATTTCCTAAATGTACAATATTGTAAACATTGTATTTAATGTTGAATTCAGTAAATTAAACATAATATGCAATATACCTAATTTCTCCTCCTCCCACATGGTAAATCAGCAGAAACACATATTAAATGTGAATTTAATATGTGATATTAGACTATGGCTGGATCATCATTTATTTTGAAAGTGGCTCAAAATGATAAAGCCACATCTTTGTTAACCTGGTCCCAGATCTGTAGGTAGATTTTTGCTTTAGCAAAATTATCTGACTATTGTTGTCATGCCAAACAGATATCATCCATTTGTTGGTGTTTGTAGTTAATGACCACTGCTGAGATTGAAGCGAGGCCATATTGAATTGCATGACAACAATAGTTTGAGGTCTTCTCGACTCCTTTGGTTACTTGGTATCAGCCCTTAAGTCTCTACAGTATATGGTCTTCACCATACCTTTCCTCAATTGTCCATTGCTCTCTCCATCTATATATAGTGGTCTATGGTTGATAATCCCAGCACTGCTAGTGTTCTCTTACCCCATAATAATGAGCTCTCCTGTGAACCTTTTTAGCTGTGACTCTAAGGTTGCTCTGGTTCTCCTCAGCAGCACTGCAAAGCAACCCCTTGACCTTCTTAGATCTCACACCAGTGTTGTTTGTTTGTCCTCTGGGCAATGAGGGATTTTAATGTGGATCTGTGTTTCTTGGTCTGAGTTTATTGTGTGGGCTGACGACCATAGGTCTTGGTCAGTGATGATAGTCTGATTTTTTTTAACCTTTATTTAACTAGGCAAGTCAGTTAAGAACAAATTCTTATTTTCTTTTTTTTCATTTTACCCCTTTTTCTCCCTAATTTCGTAGTATCCAATTGTTGTAGTAGCAACTATCTTGTCTCATCGCTACAACTCCAGTACGGGCTCGGGAGAGACGAAGGTTGAAAGTCATGCGTCCTCCGATACACAACCAACCAAGCCACTGCTTCTTTAACACAGCGCACATCCAACCCGGAAGCCTGGCCACCTTGGTTAGCGCACACTGCGCCCAGCCCGCCACAGGAGTCGCTGGTGCGCGATGAGACAAGGACACCCCTACCGACCAAGCCCTCCCTAACCCGGGCGACGCTAGGCCAATTGTGCGTCGCCCCACAGACCTCCCGGTCGCGGCCGGTTACGACAGAGCCTGGGCGCGAACCCAGGGACTCTGATGGCACAGCTGGCGCTGCAGTACAGCGCCCTTAACCACTGCGCCACCCGGGATGGCCACAAATTCTTATTTTCAATGACGACATAGGAACATTGGGTTAACTGCCTTGTTCAGGGGCAGAACGACAGATTTTTACCTTGTCAGCTCGACGATTCAATCTAGCAACCTTTCAGTTACAAGTCCAACGCTATAACCACTAGGCTACCTGCCGCCAGATCTTTAAGCAAGTTCATTATTGACATCCATTGACCTCATTTGACCCTCTAAACTCTCCACAAAGTCAGAGCATGTAACATCTAACCAGTTTATTGACATACAGTTGAAGTCGGAAGTTTACATACACCTCAGCCAAATACATTTAAACTCAACAATTTCTGACATTTAATCCTAGTAAAAAGTAATTGTCTTAGGTCAGTTAGGATCACCACTTTATTTTAAGAATGAGAAATGTCAGAATAATTGTAGAGAATGATTTATTTAAGCTTTTATTTCTTTCATCACATTCCCAGTGAGTCAGAAGTTTACATACACTCAATTTGTATTTGGTAGCATTGCCTTTAAATTGTTTAACTTGGGTGCAATTTTTGCACCAAAGTACGTTCGTCTCTAAGAGACAAAACGCGTCCCCTTTCTGAGCGGTATGACGGCTGCGTGGTCCCCTGTTGTTTGTTCAATTGAACGTGGTACCTTCAGGTGTTTGGACATTTATCCCAAGGATGAACCAGACTTGTGGAGGTCTATACATTTTTCAGGAGGTCTTGGTTGATTTCTTTTGATTTTTCCCATGATGTCAAGCAAAGAGGCACTGAGTTTGAAGGTAGTCCTTGAAATACATCCACAGGTAAACCTCCAATTGACTCAAATGATGTAAAATAGCCTACCCGATTCTTCTAAAGCCATGACATAATTTATTGGAATTTTCCGAGCTGTTTAAAGGCACAGTCAACTTAGTGTATGTAAACTTCTGACCCACTGGAATTGTGATACAGTGAATTAATCTGTCTGTAAACAATTGTTTGAAAAATGACTTGTGTCATGCACAAAGTAGATGATGTAACCTAATTGCCAAAACTATAGTTTGTTAACACGAAATTTGTGGAGTGGTTGAAAAAACTAGTTTTAATGACTCCAACCTAAGTGTATGTAAACTTCTGACTTCAACTGTAGCCTGAACCATTTTCTTTTTTACTTTAGACCTAACATGTTTATAGTATTTTGACGTATACTGTAGTTGGTTGCTGTTATGGAGTATATACTTCAGTAATTATCAGGTCTCACTTGTCAGGCACAGTCTATACTGGCAGTATATATGTTTACTAAAGAAAATAATATTTGCTATAAAATAATATTTGCTTGGATTGGTCGAATTGTAGACAGTGTTTTTTCAGTCAAAGGAGAAATAGCTGAATTTAAACATGTCTATCCTATGAATCTGAGGGTTAAAAATTAAACAGACAAAAAAAAATCGGGCTGAATATCCGACCTTAAAGCTGAAATCCTTAATGTTGAAACAGCCACCTCACGCCGTGTCTAGACTTGACAGTTCATGCAGCTTTAGTATTCTGATTATAGAGTTCTGATCATTGAATTTCAAATGCGTCATGCATCTACCAGGGGTGGGTAATTCCAGTCCTCGAGGGCCTGATTGGTGTCACAGTTTTGTCCCAGCCCCAGCTAACACACCTGACTCCAATAATCACCTAATCATGATCTTCAGTTTAGAATGCAATTTGATTATTCAGCTGCGTTTGCTAGGGATGGAGAAAAAGTGTGACACCAATTAGGCCCCCGAGGACTGGAGTTGCCCACCCCTGAATTCTACATCTATGTTTTAAATGTGTTTAGTGTGTCCGGATTCCATTTTCCCACGCTATATTCAAATGCCAGTATGCATTTTACAAACGGTGGAATAGACAACATATGATAATAACACAACAACAACCAATGGCAGTAGTTAACTACTGTAGCTAACTATCCTGCTAACCTCTGTAGCTAGCCAGCAAACTAGCAATTCTAAAGGGATTGCAAACAGTTAGCATAACTCTAGCCAAACATTTTTTTCTTCTTCTAAATATTAGCTAGCTGCATAGCATTTCTGAAGCCAACAAGCTTCTCAGTAACATATTTACGTGCTCGCAAGTGGCGCAGCGCTCTAAAGCACTGCATCTCAGTGCTAGACGTGTCATTACGTGTCATCTCAGTGCTAGACGTGGTTCGATTCCAGGTTGTATCACAACCGGCTGTGATTGGGAGTCCCATAGGGTGGCGCACAATTGGCCCAGCATCTCCCGAGTTAGGGTTTGGTCATTGTAAATAATATTATTTTCTTAATTAACTGACTTGCCTAGTTAAATAAAGGTTAACATGTTTAATTGTTTTACATTTATAAATACAAATATTTAAAAAACATTTCCTCCAATGTAATAATGAAAGGGTGCCTCTTGGTCCCAAAGCACAAGTTTTCTGGAGACTTGTGGGAGGAGTGTTGATGACTTCTCCCACTGTATGCACTTTCAGTAGCCTGAATGCATCCAGACTATGGAGAAATCTGCACACAATGCATCCCTGAACACCTCCTGAAGTGGTCAGCCGGATCTGCACACTATCTGACCACAAAGCAACTTTTGTGTCTGGAACAGTCTTTTCAATGCGATCTTTGTATCCTGATAGCAGAATTCGCATGTAAGTGTAGACACAACCTCAGTTTGCGGTATTGCAACATCAAAAGAGTTACCGCAATTCCCCTTGGACATCATTGCAAGCGTGACAGAAGAGGACAATATGTACTGCAGTTATTTGAACCATGCTGCGTGACAACTCCTCAACTCGGCAGCAAAAACAACAAAGGTGGTGGGGCGATAGTGGTGCAGTTTCTACCTACTGCAGATTCCATCTTTAACTACGTGTCTTTCATGAATGTACTCGGGGATCTGAAGTAGTTTCACACATGAGAACAGCACTGACTTTCATGGCTTGTAATGGAAAAACAGTATGGAATGTAACCCGTTTCAAGAAGCTAGGCATATGTTGCACTGCACTATTTCACAGTAGAGGCATTTGAAAATTATTATTATTTTTATCAAAATGTGTTTTTTGGCAGGGATATATGAACTTTCATGTTCCTTAATTGCAAACGTGTATGCCACATGTAAATACGAAAACAATTAAATTACGAGCCTAGTTGGTTTATCCACTGAAAAAGGAAGGAACCTTCCCCCTAGCCATGATTGGCTGAGATAATGAATTGGCTGGACATGCCGAGAGATGAGTTCGGATTGGTCTGCCATGTAGCACGCTTTTTTTGAAAGATATAACGTTAGCCATGGAGAACTGTAAGTGTTGCCACTGCTCTCAACAACATTGCTGCCCTGAATTTAGCGGGCGCTATCGACAAAGATTAGTGGGGAAAAGTTGTGATGGACTACTTTCTGCACACGATAAGTGTGAACCGGAGTGAACCTAGTTGGTCAGCTTTAGCTACCTGCAGATTCATATTACATAATTTCATGCATGGTGGCAAGCTATGACAATATGTTTGTACTGTAGCTTTGGGTAGTGATTATGATTCATTGTTTAGCTAGCTACAGTGCCTTGCGAAAGTATTCGTAAACTTAAAAAAGTTTGAAATATCCAATAAATGTCGTTCCACTTCATGATTGTGTCCCACTTGTTGTTGATTTTTCACAAAAAAATACAGTTTTATATCTTTATGTTTGAAGCCTGAAATGTGGCAAAAGGTCGCAAAGTTCAAGGGGGCCGAATACTTTCGCAAGGCACTGTACATGTTTAAACAAAAGACCCAACTTCACCAGATGATTATACATGACCCATCAAGTTAGCCTGCCATCTATTGTATTTCATGAACATGTGGATATCTCTAGACAATAGTGAGTGACCCATCCACTTAGCTAGATGTGGCTGGGAGGCGGTTATAGGATTTCTTTCACATGACCCATCAATTTAGACAAGTGTATCTGGATAAGCATCATCTAATAATGATACAAATATTTGTATCTGGACACTTTGTCACGCCCTGACCTTAGTATTCTTTGTTATCTTTATTATTTTGGTTAGGTCAGGGTGTGACATGGGTGATGTATGTGTTTTTGTACCTGTCTAGGGGTTTTGTATGTCTATGGGTGTTTTCACTAGTCTAGGTATTATGTATGTCTATGGTTGCCTAGACTGGTTCTCAATTAGAGGCAGCTGTTTATTGTTGTCTCTGATTGGGAACCATATTTAGGCAGCCATATTCCTTGGGTATTTCGTGGGTTATTGTCTATGTTTAGTTGCCTGTGTCAGCACTATTATTATATAGCTTCATGTTCGTTTTGTTGTTTTTATATAGTTCGTTCAGTGTTCTTCCTTCATTAAAAGAAGATGTATGCAAATCACGCTGCGCCTTGGTCTCATCGCTATAACGAACATGACACACTTTCTATTTTTGAAATTTCTACTATGCAAATATGCAAATAACAATTTCACTGTTCACTCCTTCTTTAGCCTGTGCATGACAAATAAACATTGATTTTATTTGATATATTATGTGTTTACCAGTGACGGTAATGTGAAGAACAACATGGCCTGTACCAAAATCAGATTAAGATATAAGCAAAGGACTAGATGAAGTGTATATTTAGTTTATTGAATGCTTCTACTTTCACCACTTTTAGTTTTGAAATCTTTGGTTGTTTACTACGCTACCTTACACTGTTTAGCACATTGCCTCACATGTGAATCCTTAAAGAGATGGGTGGGGCTTAATTAAGAGGGTGTGAATGATGCTGAATAGGGGGAGACAAAGAAGAGCACTCCAGTGGGTGTACCAAAATATTCAAATCCCATTTAGCCAAAAGTGGGGTTACAAGTTTATAAACATTCAAAACAGAATTACTTTCCCAATGTTCCTCAACTGCAGTGTACTGTATGATATACCATTTTGGTCTTTACTTTTATCCAATGTATAAACTACCATTTCAAATGTTGCTACATAAGACCGAATCGAGGCGGTCGGTCACAAATGTGCTCCATTATTAGCCCAGCACATAAGTGGTATTAGTTATGTTCTTTGTGGCATGCTGAAGTAGGAGCTATGTTGTTTTGTTAATGAAGCTTGTGTCTGAGACATTATCTCTTGTCTTAAGATCCCATTAAAATAGAGAAACAGACCATTTCAATTCTGTGGAGCACTGTGGCAGCAGAATAGTTTGCAGCCATTTTAAATGGTGTTTTATCTCTCTTAAATCACTTGGTCTCTTTGAAATGGCACACTATCCCCTAGCTTTTCAGGCTGCGCTGCCATCCCCTCCCAGAGGCCTAGGAGGACTCCCAGAGTTCTTCAGGCATCTGTGTTCTCTAAGCCTCAGCCCAGTTTACTCTGTACAATATTTATTCTAGGAACTTCATTTGAATCTTTTCATTAGATTGTGGTGGTAGAGGTGAAAGATTCAGGTTTAGCTCTGAAGGAGACAGAGACAAGATGTGACTGCTCTGGAGGAAGTGTGAGAACATGGTTGATAATTGCATTGACAGAATAAAAGCACATGATTTGCATTCAATGCATGTTAAAATTAATAGTGGCAAGGGCTGAAATCTAAGAGTGCTTGTGGCTTATACACTATTTGTTTCAGATTATCCTGTGTTGGCAAATGAATGGATCATTCAAATCCAGATTGATCTTTGTTATATTGGTTGAATTTGTGCAGCTGGATCTGGTCTTAGTTCCTTTTAGTTTTAAGAATGAGTTGTTGTTTTTTTGTCAGATAAAGTTTCTTAGCAAAACAACAACCTAAGGAGCATATGGTTGTAATTGCATTTCATTGTTCCCCATCTCTTCTGTCAGATAGGCTCTCAGAGCTGAAGAATGACAGAGTGACCCATATGCACTCACATGGGAGAAATGCACTGTGGGGCACTCTACTATATTCAACTTTATTTAGACACTCAGAGTCAACACACAAACACACACACACAAAACTGGATGAATAAGTCATTGGACTGTGGTTGCTCTATGTATTGTTAGAATAAGTCAAATTCTCTGGGAGGCTCTGGGGAGACACATAGCGCATTGGAAAGGCTGCTGCTACTAAGACTGGGCCTCCCAAACAAGTTTCTCCTGATTTCACTCAGATCCTACTCGCACACAAGCTTGTGGTGGCTCACCCCCATTTTTGTGCCTCAATGAAGAAGGTAACCTTCCTTAATTATCAGGACGTCCATTTTTAAAAAGGATTAACTCCACAAGTTGAAAAGTATTTCCCAGTGTGATGTGATGTACAGCTTGAGAGAGCCTGCTGCGTCATTCAAAATGAATAATCATATCAGTGCATGAGTGACAAAGAGGCTGATTCATCCACAAAAACCTTTTCATTCCACTGATCAATTATTTTCACCACATGCAGGCGAAGCAGGACCTTTTTCCCCCGTTGGCATCGGTTCGGTTGGACATGGAGATCTGGGGACCCAGTTCTCTTTGTGTGTAAGCAACAGATTCATTAGTATGCCACGAAGGCCTGGTGCTGCAGGTGTTCTTGATGTGTGCCGCTTATTAGATACACTTACAGGCCATTCCATTGGCAGAATTCGTCCAGGAGTTGTGTACCAATTTGGAGCCCATTTGCCACCATGCTGTTCCCAACATTAGGAATAATTGATGCATAATTGAACATTTCATTGCAATGGGGCTCCTCCCTAAGAAGCTTCCCATGAATGTGAAATAAGAGTCTAAGAAGTGAGAGAAACGATGGTGGAGCAGAGTGTGTATTCAGTGTGGATACTTACCATGGCATGAGAAAGGTGCTGAAATAGGTCAATGTTTGAGTGCCTTTTAATAACAAATATAAAGATATTTAAAACACTATTTACTTGTATGTAGCAGTTCTTTATCCAGTGAAGGAGTTTCTTCTTTTCTGGCACCAGTCTTTGGTGCCAGAAACTTTATCTTCTTTCCTTTCACTCACATTCAACTGAATTGCAATGTTCCAGAACAAAGCATGTCTTATAAAGACTAAATCTGATTAATATACACTAACGTTCAAACGTTTGGGATCACTAAGAAATGTTGTTATTTTTGAAAGAAAAGCAAAAAAAAAAAATTGTCCATTAAAATAACATAAAATTGATCAGAAATACAGTGTAAACATTTTTAATGTTGGCAAATTTTTTATGGAATATCTACATAGGCGTACAGAGGCCCATTATCAGCAACCATTACTCCTGTGTTCCAATGGAACATTGTGTTTGCTAATCCAAGTTTATCATTTTAAAAGGCAAATTGATCATTAGAAAACCCCTTTTGCAATTATGTCAGCGCAGCTGAAAACTGTTGTTCTGATTAAAGAAGCTATAAAACTGGCCTACTTTTAGACTAGTTGAGTATCTGGAGCATCAGCATTTGTGAGTTCGAGTACAGGCTCAAAATGTCCAGAAACAAAGACCTTTCTTCTGAAACTTGTCAGTCTATTCCAATGCGAGAAATTGATCTCGTACAACGCTGTGTACTACTCCCTTCACAGAACAGAACAGCGCAAACTGGCTCTAACCAGAATAGGAAGAGGAGTGGGAGGCCCCAGTGCACAACTGAGCAAGAGGACAAGTACATTAGAATGTCTAGTTTGAGAAATGGATGCCTCACAAGTCCTCAACTGGCAGCTTCATTAAATAGTATCCGCAAAACACCAGTCTCAACGTCAACAGTGAAGAGGCGACTCCGGGATTCTGGCCTTCTAGGCCTTCCTTGCTTCGAAAGGCACACCTTACCTTCATATTCCATATTAGTGACATATCACTTAATAAACTGCGTAATCCATCACAGATGGTCCCCCAATCTTATGTAACATTTTGACCGCACCATATCCTCACATTTAGGCAATAAGTGATGCACATTTTATGGATTGAAGAGGACGTTCACACTGAGAACACATCTGTTGTACTTAAATGTTGGCACCCTTTCCGTAAAGAGAAGGTCATACTTGTGGATAAGCAAATAGGGTACATTTGAGTATTCTGACACAAAACATATGATAGATTATTAATTCGATTCAGATTTCTGTGTGCATGTGTGGACATGCAGGTCTGTATGAAGGAGTGAAGTGTGTGATATAGGGGGCGACAGGGTAGCCTAGTGGTTAGAGCATTGGACTAGTAACCGGAAAGTTGCAAGTTCAAACCCCCGAGCTGACATGGTACAAATCTGTCGTTCTGCCCCTGAACAGGCAGTTAACCCACTGTTCCTGGGCAGTCATTGAAAATAAGAATTTGTTCGTAACTGACTTGCCTAGTTAAATAAAGGTAAAATAAAAAAATAAAATAAATATATGGTTGGCCAGTTCTATATTGTGCACATTAGATAGCTTCAGTACAACTTTCCATGAGAGTAGCTAAAATCATCTTGGATTCTATAGGTAATGGAAGTCACAACTACTGGTAAAATAGTATAGTTCATAGGGATATTCTTGCCACAAATATTATCCAAAGCATTGCAACATATTGGAAAACTTTGCCAAAGTTGGATGTTTCAGGTGAGTATAGTACTGCTATACATACTTAAAGAACACGTACAGTTAGTGCTCTTTGTTCACAGTTGAATTGGAAACATGGATCCCTACAGTATCCAATGTTCTGTAGAAGACAGCGGGAGGTAGTGAATGAAATTCAAAGCCTGGCATCCCATGAAGCGTCCTGGTGCTTATCACTCCATGTGGGATATGACATTTATCCATGATTGATTTCTTGAGCATACACTTAACGATGCTGCATTCGGGGAGAGAATGGCTGAACAGTTATGTATTTCCAGGTTGGTAAAAAAAACATGAAATTGTTGGACGATGCATTCTTTTGGGATATAGGGAGGGTTTCCGATCTAAAATTCATCTCGGTATAATGGCGTGGATGAATGAATGTTTTTCTTTCCAGACACTTGATGCAAGAGGTTAGTCGGCGTCTCTTAGTAGTTGCAAGCAATGATGCTTCTATAAAGAATAAACAAGAATTTGTTAAAGCAAGGTCAACAATGCTGAATAGGAATTGCTGTGGCTTTCATTCAATAATACACTGTATACAATCAGTATTTTAGCATCAGTCTTGTTGACAATCCACAACACAGAACACAGACAGATGGTGTGGTATTCAGCCCAGATAACTTCCCCCAAGGCATGTATTAATGTCAGACAATTAATCACGTATATAGCTTAGCTTCATTATTTGATATGCCAATAAACAAAATATTTTGTTATGGGTTATATCTTGGTTGGCTTGAATTCCCCATATGTCCCACCCCCACTCACACAGACAATATGCTGTGTGATGCAGTCTTTTCGATGCTGTTCCATAACAACATGTTACCCATAAAGTCCTCTGACTGCATCAATTGGCCATAACTGATTCCAATATGAACACAGTCTTGGCAATAATGCTGAAGTGCAGCCCTACCTTTCCATTATAATTCAATGTTGGTAACTCTGGCTGGGAGAAACAGAGCTGACAGTTGCTCCCACTGACTTGACATCTTTAACAAGATTTATATAAATAAATGTGAGAGCAGGCTTGCTTCTTGGAATCAAAATGACTGGCCTCTAGACTCAATTGGAGGAAGCAGGCAAATAGCTTCCCAAAGACAGGTGATGCACCTTAAAAAACAGCTGGTAT
The DNA here is from genome assembly GCF_045791955.1 of Oncorhynchus clarkii lewisi. NCBI lineage: Eukaryota > Metazoa > Chordata > Actinopteri > Salmoniformes > Salmonidae > Oncorhynchus > Oncorhynchus clarkii. The sequence goes on from NC_092170.1 coordinate 10,036,815, forward strand.
TTTTTTATGATTATTATCATATCATTATTTTATGCAGTTTGTAGCCTAGTTACCAAGGTTGGTAGCTCACAGCTGAGCACTCCCTTGTAGTAAGGAACATTGGACTTTGGATGGATTTTAGATCCAGAACTTTGCACCTCAAATAACAACACTTTCTTCCAACTAGAGGTCACATAGCATGTGAAGCCTACCGTACATACACCTCAAATAAGTGTTGAAGAAGTCTATATTTCTGTGGTAATTATGGGAAGGAAATGCACTGTGACATTGCTGCTTTCACTTTGAGAAATGATTTATTATCAACATAAGGCAGGATTCATTATTGTCCCCATAACTCATATTAGGTGGATTTTCTTGCCCGTATTTAGTCATACCTTTCAAAGGATTATTTCTCAGTCTGCTATTTGCGGTACTGATGGTTGTCAACATGTCAGTAGCACAATGCGAGGGAACATAGCTGTTAAATATTCATGCATAATTGGTTGCATGTTTTATATCTCTGAGACTCCTACACAAGAATGGAATAAGTCCATGTCTAAACTTCCTATTAGGATCGTAAGTAGAATGACTTAAACTAGAAACCAGCATGGTCAATAACTGTGTTGACTCCAGATGAGCTTGTTGGATAAAATAGTACCACAAAAGCACTGCGTTCTACTCAACAGTGGAGCAATTGATGAGCCCATGTCCCCAGGGGATCAGTCTGTTACAAAATGGTTAGGCAGGAGACAAATATAATTTTCCAGACTGCTAAACCGTGTCAGCCAGACATCCAAACCGTCCATCATTATGATCAATACTCTTCATTTACTCTTCGTACACAAAGGATCATTTCTATTTGTTTTGTTTCATATGTGAACCTTGTTGAGGTGAAATTAAATGAATTGAAGGATGCAATCATTCAAACAGAAGTTAGTATGGCTCTTTTGAAAACTGTGAAGACAATATAGCGAAACAAAAATATTGGAGAACTTTGAATGGACAGATCCTATAGTGAGACCAGTGCCAGATAATACTATTTTAAGTGTAGGTGAAACCATTGCATGAAGACAAAATCTAGTTAGTGTTGATGTTTTAATGGGGGTGCTGTTCAGTCACTACAAACAGGACATTTTCCCTCAACACAAATAACCCTGGGAATGTGTGCAGGAACAAACAATTGAAATGGTGGAAAGAGCTGTTTTGTGCAGGCCAGCCAACTGAACATAGTTGATCATTCGGTCACAGCTTATGCTGCAAAATAGAATAACCCTATATCATGGTTGGCTTCAATCAGAGGTAGGACCGACCGTGCTGCATCTGTTGATTAGTCATCATCTGAGGTCTGCCAGGGCTGAGAGGCCATGGGGGATTATTTATATTATCTTCCATTAAATCAGAAATGGTGCGAGAGGACACCCTTGTCAAACACCACACCGTCCTCACAGATGAGAGAGAACGCCTGCAGATTTGAGATGTGATTTCCAACATGATTTGATGAAGAGCAGAAAGCATCAAATCAAATCAAATCAAAATCAAATTTATTTATATAGCCCTTCGTACATCAGCTGATATCTCAAAGTGCTGTACAGAAACCCAGCCTAAAACCCCAAACAGCAAGCAATGCAGGTGTAGAAGCACGGTGGCTAGGAAAAACTTCCTAGAAAGGCCAAAACCTAGGAAGAAACCTAGAGAGGAACCAGGCTATGTGGGGTGGCCAGTCCTCTTCTGGCTGTGCCGGGTGGAGATTATAACAGAACATGGCCAAGATGTTCAAATGTTCATAAATGACCAGCATGGTTGAATAATAATAAGGCAGAACAGTTGAAACTGGAGCAGCAGCTCGGCCAGGTGGAAGTTGAAACTGGAGCAGCAGCACGGCCAGGTGGACTGGGGACAGCAAGGAGTCATCATGTCAGGTAGTCCTGGGGTATGGTCCTAGGACTCAGGTCCTCCGAGAGAGAGAAAGAAGGAGAGAAAGAGAGAATTAGAGAAAGCACACTTAAATTCACACAGGACACCGAATAGGACAGGAGAAGTACTCCAGATATAACAAACTGACCCTAGCCCCCCGACACATAAACTACTGCAGCATAAATACTGGAGGCTGAGACAGGAGGGGTCAGGAAACACTGTGGCCCCATCCGAGGACACCCCCGGACAGGGCCAAACAGGAAGGATATAACCCCACCTACTTTGCCAAAGCACAGCCCCCACACCACTAGAGGGATATCTTCAACCACCAACTTACCATCCTGAGACAAGGCTGAGTATAGCCCACAAAGATCTCCGCCATGGCACAACCCAAGGGGGGGCGCCAACCCAGACAGGATGACCACATCAGTGAATCAACCCACTCAGGTGACGCACCCCTTCCAGGGACGGCATGAGAGAGCCCCAGTAAGCCAGTGACTCAGCCCCTGTAATAGGGTTAGAGGCAGAGAATCACAGTGGAAAGAGGGGAACCGGCCAGGCAGAGACAGCAAGGGCGGTTCGTTGCTCCAGAGCCTTTCCGTTCACCTTCCCACTCCTGGGCCAGACTACACTCAATCATATGACCCACTGAAGAGATAAGTCTTCAGTAAAGACTTAAAGGTTGAGACCAAGTTTACGTCTCTGACATGGGTAGGCAGACCGTTCCATAAAAATGGAGCTCTATAGGAGAAAGCCCTGCCTCCAGCTGTTTGCTTAGAAATTCTAGGGACAATTAGGAGGCCTGTGTCTTGTGACCGTAGCGTACGTGTAGGTATGTACGGCAGGACCAAATCAGAGAGATAGGTAGGAGCAAGCCCATGTAATGCTTTGTAGGTTAGCAGTAAAACCTTGAAATCAGCCCTTGCCTTGACAGGAGGCCAGTGTAGAGAGGCTAGCACTGGAGTAATATGATACATTTTTTGGGGTTCTAGTCAGGATTCTAGCAGCCGTATTTAGCACTAACTGAAGTTTATTTAGTGCTTTATCCGGGTAGCCGGAAAGTAGAGCATTGCAGTAGTCTAACCTAGAAGTAACAAAAGCATGGATTAATTTTTCTGCATCATTTTTGGACAGAAAGTTTCTGATTTTTGCAATGTCTTGATATGTTCTTCAAAAGAGAGATCAGGGTCCAGAGTAACACCGAGGTCCTTCACAGTTTTATTTGAGACGACTGTACAACGATTAAGATTAATTGTCAGATTCAACAGAAGATCTCTTTGTTTTTTGGGACCTAGAACAAGCATCTCTGTTTTGTCCGAATTTAAAAGTAGAAAGTTTGCAGCCATCCACTTCCTTATGTCTGAAACACATGCTTCTAGCAAGGGCAATTTTGGGGCTTCACCAGCTTTCATTGAAATGTACAGCTGTGTGTCATCCGCATAGCAGTGAGAGTTAACATTATGTTTTCGAATGACATCCCCAAGAGGTAAAATATATAGTGAAAACAATAGTGGTCCTAAAACGGAACCTTGAGGAACACTGAAATTTACAGTTGATTTGTCAGAGGACAAACCATTCAAAGAGACAAACTGATATCTTTCCAACAGATAAGATCTAAACCAGGCCAGAACTTGTCCGTGTAGACCAATTTGGGTTTCCAATCTCTTCAAAAGAATGTGGTGATCGATGGTATCAAAAGCAGCCTCGGTCCGATGCCATTAAAATGTCATTTACCACCTTCACAAGTGTAGTCTCAGTGCTATGATGGGGTCTAAAACCAGACTGAAGCATTTCACATCAAGGTTATTGAATCTGTACACATCTAGCAAATTATTAACCGGTGACAGTCTTGAAATTATTTTGAAGGTGGTAGATCAAATTTGGACTGTCGGGGAATTCAGAGTGTCATCGAGAAAGACCAGTGCAGGCTTTAAAATAATTATGATTCGAATTTCGGAGTGCAAAATAACATATTAGCACCGTTCAGTGTTTTCAGGACAGACAAGCAAACAATTCACTCTCCCAAGGTTATAATGCCATTACAATGCCTCTATATTATTCAGAGAGACCTGCTTTTCTTATTCAAATGAGTAATTGTGAACTGTAGGTGTGTCTTTATAACGGGAACCACCAGAATTCAAATTACCAACATGATTGACAAAGAAAATAACTGCCTTAGCTATTTGAGGTATAACAGCGACATAACTCATATAACCTCGTGAAAAGTTGTTCTAATAGCATTGGAAGTAACTCTACCTTGACACACTGCATTTACAGATCCATCTGGTTTATTTGTAATGTGCTTAATTAGGCTAATTGTGCTTCTCGTGAAAGCATAGGAAAGAGGAGCGCCAGAGGTGACTTTGGATGGGATGAGCTGCTGCCTGAGTAATAAGTCATTATATCCATCTACATGAGCCCCTTCATCAGTTAGTCTATGAGGAAACCATTGTGAAGCCTTTGATCTTACTTTCTCATCTCTCTATGCTTGGCTGTTGTATGCATATCAAAGCCCTGGCAAGCCCTGTGAGTTTCACTGAAGACTTCAATGAGTCCATGGAAACATTCATTCACTGCGATGCTGTTTATACACTTTACTATTGATTGGATGGAGGCTTTAATGCTGGGAGCAGCGAAACATGTCCACCACTGGCTTGTTGTTCCACATAATTACCAAGCAAGGTTAATTTGTTCAAGCTCTCCGTTTTGGAGGCGTCAATAACATTGCACCGGGTACCTTTGGTGGGGGTGGGCTGTGGGAACGGGGGAAATGGGAGTTGAAAGACCCGGTTGTTTACACTCTGCCTCTCTTTTGTAGTGCTCTGTTAATCTAGTTGCGTTTAGGAGGATACCTTTATCACATGATCAGGCCGCCCAGTTCAATGGTTAGAGATTCCATCGACACCTGTCGCCAACACTAACCCATCCCTCTAAAGACCAGGCCCCACAAGGACCCAGATGGTAAGGGAATGAAGGAAATCCATTACATTAATATAAAGCCAACTCTTTTCTCCATGCGGTTGTCTTTTTGAATAGGCTTGATAAGCACTGCAGTTATTTATATGCAAATTCTTAAGGCAACACGTCATGCATTACCTGCTGTTCAATAAAATGGAAATGAGACTGGATGGAAAATGTCTCTGAGCATTGCTTTAGTGTCACATTGTATATAACATATATTATTTGCACCTACAGGACTGCTATAATTCATTGTCCCGTGTTACAGCCACTTCTTCAAGCGGTATTAGCAGTGATGGTGGTGGATTAACATGGATTGTGAATTCTATGCCTATCTAGCATTGTGAAATGAGATTACCAAATGTATTTTGGCAGCAATTTCTATGGCTTTTTGTTCAACAAAACAAATTGAATACCAGCTGAGAGAAAGCAGTATTGCCCTGCCCTAGAGGACCTTGCCAGTGCTGGGAGATGTGTCCATTTTGAGACATTCAACATTTATACTTAGTAACAATACAAATGCAATCTAAATTGTTTATTTAGGCTGCAAACTGGGTTGTTGTGAGGTTAAGTGTAGCCAGAGAGTTTCTGTAATAAAACTGAGCTGTGTCTTGATTGTTTCTTGTAAAATATGATTTCAATAATGTTCTTATTGATAGAACGTAAGACCATGAGGGAGCAGGTCAACACCTACTGCCTTTTTGACTTTGCTAGCTCCAGTCACTACTTCACGTTTAAGATTAGCAAAGGAATACTTATTTCTTTATTGTGCATCAGGATGTTTAATTTCCACAGAATTTGTCACATTTACTATTTCAATTTCAATTCAGCTAAGTGCATCCATCTCAAGTATAAATGTGAAGTCGCCCCCCTTGTTAAGACCGTGACTACTGCACCATTGCCAGCCTGTAGACTTACTTAGCTTTTAAACGAGGAACATTCAGCCTCTAGTTCTTTGACAGAAGAAACAGCATGTGTTGAAGTGTCCAACTGAACTAGAGAATCAGCTTCCCCCAGTCCCCTTAAAGACGTTCGAACTCACCCACTCTGTCTGAGGAGGAGGAAGTGCCCCCTAGTTTCTCTCCTTTCTGCCTGCCGACAGATAGACACACAGGCTCGGCGGTGACAGCAAACATCAGAGCGGGAGAACGCAACCTCCCTAATGAGACGCAGTGTGAGATGGGGACCCTATAATCTTCTGGAGCTTGGGCTGCTGTCAGTACAGACAGCGAGACTGTATGGCTGCCAAGACCTTACAGGAAGCTTAGATACAATCAAAGGTACATGTACAGTGTCACATCAGACGCACCCTAAATGTAACCCCCAAACACAAACGCTTCTTCTTCTTAAAAAGGAACAACAGGAACTCAACCTCCCGGTGTGCCATGATGGGTGTGTGCGTTGTGTAAGCTATTCATTAGAGGGAACGTCCCCCAAACAAAGACGTGCAATCGCTTTCAAAGTGAGTTATGTTCGATAGCTTGATGGAGTTGTTATTCATTTGATGGCTTGATGAATCTGTAGTGTTATCCATTGTCATTGGATGCCCAGTACAACAAAGGATAACAGGGACATTAATTAAAATGGTTAGGGACAGTGGCGCAAACTCATATTTTACGCCTATATTACTGGACTAGAAAGAGATCTGACCTTTTATATGGCCTAACAATGTACAGGAAAGTTATTACTCTTTATCTGCGTGATACTCTACTGCAATTCATAATGGCCTGTAGGCAACATGAATGCACAGAGCACATAATAGGTTTTTCAGTTGTCTAATTAGTGTATTAACTGTGAAGAGACCGCCTCTTCTGAAGGTGTGTTGTTCAGTAGAGGAATATGTCTGGTAATATCTGTAGATACATTAACTTCGATCTTATTGACGATTGACCTCGTGGAATTACAGAATTACCAGTATTATGTTTGCAGGGAAAGGTAAATTAATTATCCAAGCTAATTCCTCTAGCATTTATCTACTTAGGGGTGTAAACGTTGATAGATCTCCCCATTAGTCTGTAAATGTAATTGCTTAGTGCGGTTTAGTAACCTATTTTAGAGACATCCCTTAGATTAGCCTGGATACAAGGTGCTGGAGAAACATGCCATTGTGAACTTTAACAGGCTATGTTCAGCTACTGTGCAGTTGTGCTCTCCATCTCCCTCCACACCAAAAGCCTATCCCACAAATAAATTGCTGTCACGTTCTGACCTGAGTTCCTTTTTTATGTCTGTGTTAGGTTGGTCAGGGCGTGAGTTGGGGTGGGTAGTCTGTTCTTTTTTCTATGTTGTTATATTTCTATGTGTTTGGCCTAGTATGGTTCTCAATCAGATGCAGGTGTCGTTCGTTGTCTCTGATTGAGAATCATACTTAGGTAGCCTGTTTTCCTCATTTTGGTTGTGGGTGTTTAATTTCTGTTTAGTGTCTATTCACCTGGCAGAACTGTTTCGTTTTCTCTTCGTTGTTATTTTGTGTAGTGTTCAGTTTTTCTATTAAAATATGACGAACCCTTACCACGCTGCATTTTGGTCCTCCTCTCCTTCCACCAACGAGAATAGTTACAATAGCATTAAACCACATTTCACAGAGTGATAAAGAAAACCCCTTTCAGCATCTTTTAAGAAAAATTGGACGGGAAACTATTTCATTTTCTGCACAAGAATTTAAACCTATTTAAATAATCCATTACTGGTTCACTGATGTACTGTACATGTGGGCTGGAGAGAAAAAAAACAGCCCTATTATCAAATCAAATGAAATATCCTAAAGGATGATTTTGACTGCCAAGCTCTGTGCACAGTACACAATCCCTTAGATGAACAACAACATGTTATACTCTCCCCTCAAAGAGGGACCAATAAAATAACCATCAGTGGGTGGTCAAAAAACGGTGGATGGCTGCTCACTTTAAATACCATCAAACTGCTGATACCAAAAAAAGATTGAGGAAGCAGTCTACTGTGAGAGAGGCGTCTAAGTGACTGTCGTTGACTGGCCTACTGAATACAAACTTCTAACAGAGTTGTGTGACATCTGGAAAAGGATGGTGTAGTTAGTTATCATAGGTCATGCATTAGTAAAAGCTCATCACACACCGATAATGTCATTGTGTACATAGTAGATCTCATCAAAGGCAGTAAGCCACTTGTCAGCCATTCAGGTGGGGCTGTATTAACAGGTTTAATTCTTAATGCTCTTTGAACTATGTGTGAGGTACATAGTCTATTACATACAGTACCAGTCATAAGTTTGGACACACCTACTCATCCCTAGGTTTTTCTTTATTTTTACTATTTTCTATATATTAGAATAATAGTGAAGACATCAAAACAATTAAATAAAACATATGGAATCATGTAGTAACCAAAAGCAGTGTTAAACAAATTAAAAATATATTTGAGATTCTTCAGAGTAGCCACCTTTTGCCTTGATGACAGCTTTGCATTCTCTCAACCAGCTTAAAAACCTCTCAGGGATAGGCATTCAGGGATAAAAATTATGGACATTAACCTGTTATGGCTGCAATCCCGATATCGGGATCGATATGGCAACTACCAGTGAAAATAGAGGGCGCCAAATTCAAACCACAGAAATCTCATAATTACAATTCCTAAAACATACATGTGTCTTATATCATTTTAAAGCTATTCTCAATGTTAATCCCACCAAAGTGTCCGATTTCAAATAGGCTTTTCAGGAAAGCACTACAAACGATTATGTTAGGTCTCCACCAAACCACAATGAGCACAGCCATTTTCCAGCAAAATATAGCATTCACAAAAAGCATAAATAAAGATAAAATGAATCACTAACCTTGAAAAATCTTCATCAGATGACACTCATAGGACTTCATGTTACACAATACATGCATGTTTTGTTTGATAAAGTTCATATTTATATAAAAAAATCTGAGTTTACATTGGCGCGTTAGATTCACTAGTTCAAAAACATCAAGTGATTTTGCATAGCCACATCGTTTCAACAGAAATACTCATCATAAATGTAGATGATAATACAAGTTATACACATGGAATTATAGATATACCTCTCCTTAATGCAACCACTGTGTCAGATTTTTTTTTTTTAATTACGGAAAAAGCAACCCATGCAATAATCTGAGACGGCGCTCAGAACAGTAGCCAAATTAGCCTCCATGTTGGAGTCAACAGAAACCAGAAAATACATGATAAATGTTTCCTTACCTTTGATGAACTTCATCAGAATGCAGTCCTAGAAATCCAAGGTCCACAGTAAATGCTTGATTTGTTCGAAAATGTCCGTTATTTATGTCCAATTAGATACTCTGGTTAGCGCGTTTGGTAAACAATTCCAAAGTCACAAAGCGCGTCCACTATAACGTGACGAAATATCCAAAAGTTCCATAACAGTCAGTAGAAACATGTCAAACGATGTACTGAATCAATCCTTAGAATGTTGTTTACATATATCTTGAATAATGTTCCAACCGGAGAATTAGAATTACTTCAGATAAGCGGTGGAACGCAAGTCCTTCACCTGTGAACGCGCCTGGTGAAAGCATGGTCCACTCATGGCTGTGGTGACTATTTCCTGTGTCAATCGACCCCCCTTCACATTAGAGTCATCAGACAAAGTTCTATTGACTGCTGACATCTAGTGGAAGGCGTAGGAAGTGAAAATTCCTCCACATCTCGCTGTAATTTCAAAGAGACCTTGGTTGAAAATCTGCCACCTCCAGAAAAAAAAACAGGAAGTGGAATTTCTCAGGTTTTTGCCTGCTATATGAGTTCTGTTATACTCACAGACATAATTCAAACAGTTTTAGAAGCGTCAGAGTGTTTTCTATCGAATACTAATAATAATATGCAAATATTAGCAACTATGACTGAGGAGCAGGCTGTTTGATATGGGCACCTTTCATCCAAGCTACTCAATACTGCCCCTGTAGCCATAAAAAGTTAAACACTTAGGTACATACAAGTGTCTTATATCGGTTGAAAGCTAAAATTCTTGTTAATCTAACTGCACTGTCCAATTTACAGTAGCTATTACAGCGAAAGCATGCCATGCGATTGTTTGAGGACGGCGCCCCACATCAAAATATTTTTCCACCGGCACAGGTTTCATAAATTCATAAATAGCGATTAACTATTCACTTACTTTTTAAAAATCTTCCTCTGATTTGTCATACAAAGGGTCCCAAATATAAAATGTAGTGTCATTTTGTTAGATACAATCATTCTTTATATCCCAAAAAGTCAGTTTAGTTGGCGCCATCGATTTGAGTAATCCACTTGTTCAATGTGCAGAGCATGCATTCAAAAATATACCCCTAAACGTTGTTTCAACAAGTCAAAATATGTTTCTATTTACTCCTCAGATACCAGAAAATATAATAAAACTATAATATTTCTTACGGAAAGAAGTATGTTCAATAGGAAACCGATTTTAGCAGGTGTGTCTTGTCTTCATGGCGCACCCAAACATGAATTTCCAAGACTGTGTCCCTGTAATAAAACTGATATTTCTTATTCGTTTTGGAAGTTACAAGCCTTAAACATTGACATAGACTTCTGACACCTTGTGGAAGCCATAGGAATTGCATCATGGGAGCTAGAATTCAGTATGCCCCTATACTTTCCATTGTAAGAGCATGGTCTCTCAACAAACACAAAATTCTGGTTGGTTTCTCTTTGGATTCTCTCCTACTATATCTATTGTGTTATAGTCTCCTACATTATTTTAACTTTTCTACAAACATCAAAGTGTTTTCTTTCCAATGGTAGCAATTATATGCATATTCTGGCCTCAGGGCCTGAGCAACAGGCAGTTTACTTTTTTTGCGTTCTTTTTTTAACTTACTTTGTACATTATGTTTCTGCATACCGTATCTTACGGCAAAGAAGAGCTTCTGGATATCAGGACAGCGATCACTCACCTCGGATTAGACAAATATTTTTTCTACAACAAGGATGCATAGTCACTTTAACCATTTCTACATGTACATACTACCGCAATCAGGCTGACTAACCGGTGTCTGTATGTAACCTCGCTAGTTTCATAGCCTCGTTACTGTATATAGCCAGTCTTTTTATTTATTTACTTACCTATTGTTCACCTAATACCTTTTTTGCACTATTAGTTAGAGCCTGTAAGTAAGCATTTCACTGTAAGATACCTGTTGTATTCGGCGCAAGTCCATATAATGGCAAGAACAGCTCAAATAAGCAAAGAGAATCGACAATCCATCATTACTTTAAGACATGAAGGCCAGTCAATCCGGAAAATTTCAAGAACTTTGAACGTTTCTTCAAGTGCAGTCGCAAAAACCACCAAGCGCTATGATGGCGCTGGCTCTCATGAGGACCATCTCAAGAATGGAAGACCCAGTTACCTCTGCTACAGAGGATAAATTCATTAGAGTTGCCAGCCTCAGAAATCGGCAATTAACTGCACCTCAGATAGCATCCCTTATAAATGCTTCACAGAGTTCAAGTAACAGACTCATCAACATCAACTGTTCAGAGGAGAATGCGTGAATCAGGCCTTCATGGTCAAATTGCTGCAAAGAAACCACTACTAAAGGACACCAATAATAAGAGACTTGCTTGGGCCAAGAAAAACAAGCAATGTACATTAGACCGGTGGAAATCTGTCCTTTGTTCTGAAGAGTCCAAATTTGAGATTGTTGGTTCCAACCGCCGTATCTTTGTGAGATGCAGAGTAGGTGAACGGATGATCTCCGCATGTGTGGTTCCCACCGTGAAGCATGGAGGAAGAGGTGTGAGGGTGCTTTGCTAGTGACACTGTCGCTGATTTATTTAGAATTCAAGGCACACTTAACTAGCATGGCTACCACAGCATTCTGCAGCGATACGCCATCCCATCTGATCTGCGCTTAGTGGGACTATCATTTGTTTTTCAATGACTCAAAACACACATCCAGGTTGTGTAAGGGCTATTTGATCAAGGAGAGTGATGGAGTGCTGCATCAGATGATCTGGCCTCTTCAATCACCCGACCTCAACCCAATTGAGATGGTTTGCGATGAGTTGGACTGCAGAGTGACGGAAAAGCATGCTCAGCTGGGTGAGAGAATGCCAAGAGTGTGCAAAGCAGTCATCAAATCAAAGGGTTTGAACGATCTAAAATATACTTTAATTTGTTTAACACTTTTTTTGGTTACTACATGATTCCATATAAGTTATTTCATAGTTTTGATGTCTTATTTTACAATGTAGAAAATAGTAAAAATAAAGAAAAACCCTTGAATGAAGTGCTGCGTCCAAACTTTTGACTGGTACTGTACATGTTTTATATCTGGACTTCACCTGTGAATGTTCTGTAGAACAAGTACAGTATTCCTGTTTTAATGACTTCAAAGCACATTTTCAATAGATTTATGAATTGTAAGAATTGATTTCCTTTGCCCCTCTGAACGCTATATTGACTCATTTTTCTTTTATAAATGAAAATACAACATGGTTGTTGGCCATATGACCAGTAGTGTAAAGTACTTAAGTAAAAGTACTTCTTAAGTAGTTTTTTGGGGTATCTGTACTTTACATTACTATTTATGCTTTTTCCCTACTGCATCTGATCTGGCGGACTCACTAAAAACAAATGCTTTGTATGTAAATTATGTCTGAGTGTTGGAGTGTGCCCGTGACAAACTGTCAATTTAAAAAACAAAAAAATCGGGCCTTCTTGTTTGCTCAATATAAGGAATTTGAAATGGTTTATACTTTTACTTTTGATACTTTTTTTTATTTTACTCAGGTAGGATTTTACTGGGTGACTTTCACTTGAGTCATTTTTTATTAAGGAATCTTTACTTTTGCTCAAGTATGACAATTAGGTACCTTTTTCCACCACTGCATATGACTAATGATGGTGGACGATGCCCAGTCCACTGTTTTTCAATTTTCGAAGTTTGTGTTACTGTGAAATCATTAGTCCTGAACTTCAGAGCATTTCCAGAGCAATGCAACTGATTCAGAACACTCAGCACTTTTAATCACTAGACAACAGCTACCTGCAAATGATGATGTAACGTCTCTGAGAATGGCTACTATTGATTCCATTATTACTCATCCAGCGCTGTCTACCTTTTTAATTGTGTTACAAATAGCTTTAATTCTGCCAAGACCAGCCTGGAACCCCTCCATTAATTACTACCACTAGGCTTTTTTCTCTCTCCCTCAGACCCACAACACTAGCCAGATTAGTCTGCTCATATAGTCAATTATAGCCGTGTCACAGCTGATGCAATGCTAGAAAGACACTGAACTAGATAAACTAGCTGAAATAATTGTGATAAGGCTTTTAGACAAAATTAGTATTTTGTTTGGTCATAAGACTGAGAGACAGATCTGATATTTTGCTTTAGATCGTTTGCATTTTCTAGAATTTTCACATGAAACCCAAATATATACTAAATACTATGCATCACCAGGGATGGGCTTATTTCAGTGAAAATGTTATGAAACACTGTTCAAATCAGGGGTGTCCATACTGTAGGTTAGTTTATCAGAGGCCTCAGGATAGGATTTAAAGCCAGTGTACTCTCGCCCTTACCCCAGAGTCCTGCTAAACCCATTACTTTCCAGGGTTGCCATTTGGTTAACAGGGGTCATTGATTTCCCAAGGAAATTGGACAAGTAGAACATCATATATCATCATATTAACCCCATGGCATACGTGTTATGCCTAGGCAATGAAGAGAGGAATCAAAGCCATGCAGGAATTTTTATATATACAGTGCATTGCGAAAGTATTCGGCCCCCTTGAACTTTGCGACCTTTTGCCACATTTCAGGCTTCAAACATAAAGATATAAAACTGTATTTTTTTGTGAAGAATCAAAACAACAAGTGGTGCACAATCATGAAGTGGAACGACATTTATTGGATATTTCAAACTTTTTTAACAAATCAAAAACTGAAAAATTGGGCGTGCAAAATTATTCAGCCCCTTTACTTTCAGTGCAGCAAACTCTCTCCAGAAGTTCAGTGAGGATCTCTGAATGATCCAATGTTGACCTAAATGACTAATGATGATAAATACAAATGATTACACCTGTGTGTAATCAAGTCTCCGTATAAATGCACCTGCACTGTGATAGTCTCAGAGGTCCGTTAAAAGCGCAGAGAGCATCATGAAGAACAAGGAACACACCAGGCAGGTCCGACATACTGTTGTGAAGAAGTTTAAAGCCGGATTTGGTTACAAAAAGATTTCCCAAGCTTTAAACATCCCAAGGAGCACTGTGCAAGCGATAATATTGAAATGGAAGGAGTATCAGACCACTGCAAATCTACCAAGACCTGGCCGTCCCTCTAAACTTTCAGCTCATACAAGGAGAAGACTGATCAGAGATGCAGCCAAGAGGCCCATGATCACTCTGGATGAACTGCAGAGATCTACAGCTGAGGTGGGAGACTCTGTCCATAGGACAACAATCAGTCGTATATTGCACAAATCTGGCCTTTATGGAAGAGTGGCAAGAAGAAAGCCATTTCTTAAAGATACCCATAAAAAGTGTTGTTTAAAGTTTGCCACAAGCCACCTGGGAGACACACCAAACATGTGGAAGAAGGTGCTTTGGTCAGATGAAACCAAAATTGAACTTTTTGGCAACAATGCAAAACGTTATGTTTGGCGTAAAAGCAACACAGTTCATCACCTTGAACACACCATCCCCACTGTCAAACATGGTGGTGGCAGCATCATGGTTTGGGCCTGCTTTTCTTCAGCAGGGACAGGGAAGATGGTTAAAATTGATGGGAAGATGGATGGAGCCAAATACAGGACCATTCTGGAAGAAAACCTGATGGAGTATGCAAAAGACCTGAGACTGGGACGAAGATTTGTCTTCCAACAAGACAATGATCCAAAACATAAAGCAAAATCTACAATGGAATGGTTCAAAAATAAACATATCCAGGTGTTAGAATGGCCAAGTCAAAGTCCAGACCTGAATCCAATCGAGAATCTGTGGAAAGATCCAACCTCACTGAGCTTGAGCTGTTTTGCAAGGAGGAATGGGAAAAAATGTCAGTCTCTCGATGTGCAAAACTGATAGAGACATACCCCAAGCGACTTACAGCTGTAATCGCAGCAAAAGGTGGCGCTACAAAGTATTAACTTAAGGGGGCTGAATAATTTTGCACGCCCAATTTTTCAGTTTTTGATTTGTTAAAAAAGTTTGAAATATCCAATAAATGTCGTTCCACTTCATGATTGTGTCCCACTTGTTGTTGATTCTTCACAAAAAAATACAGTTTTATATCTTTATGTTTGAAGCCTGAAATGTGGCAAAAGGTCTCAAAGTTCAAGGGGGCCGAATACTTTCGCAAGGCACTGTATGTACACTCCCTGCTCTCCACAAAATACTTCCCAAATATGAGAAGCTTCTTCTTTCCTTTGTTTAAAATTCCTGCACGGCTTTGATTCCTCTCTATTACTTAGACATAACACAAAAGCCCTGGGGCTAATATTAGCTTTAAATGAACCAAACAGTAATGTGTGTTCAGGTTTTACATTAAGAAAATGTCACCTTCCACCTCCCTGTTTTGACCTCCCTCCCACAATAATTTCCAGCAGCACTCCCGTGACAGCTTTGATCAGGTGATGTTCTACTCGCTAGCAAGCTAACAGTACACTTTAACTTGAAATTAAAAGACGTTATGTCAAAATTAGAAATGTGTAATATATGAAAATGTAGCTTGCTAGACTTACCCGTTGTCTGAAATCGGAATAGATAGTGAATTTGCCAGCTAACAACAGTTGTTTCAGTGACATTCTATTGAAATGGATGCTTGCAAAGTGGAGTATTTTGTTAAGACATGTAGCTAGCTAGCTAGCTAAACCATAATCCCCACTTGTGACATTACTACCCTCCATGCATATGCAGGTAGCTAACCAACCAGGTTCAATGTTAGCTAGTTAACAGTAGGCTATAACTAGCCAAACAAATGGCTCTGAGATTTGAATAATAAGATCATACACATAACATTAGCTAGCGAGCCAACCAGCTAACATTAGCTAGCTAACAGTACACTTTAACTTAAAATGAAACAACTTTCTGTCAAAATTAGAAACATGTAATATCTGAAAATGTAGCTAGCTAAACTATCTTACCCGTATACATAAGAGATGAAATCGTCTCCTGTCACGGATGCCATGGTTGCCCTTAGTTGGAAGATGTAATCCGGAGACAGGTGTTTTCTCCATCTCCTTAGCTATCATACTCGGAAACAGTCCTACAGAAACAGTCAAAACAGTCCTACAGAAAGTGGAGAGCAACACTTATGCAGTTTACTACACAATACATAAAAAAAAAAGCTGTGGTGGACAGGATTACCTACACATACTGACGAGCTCAAATAGACAGAAGCGTGCGATATGGCAGACTAATCCAAACTCAGCTCTCGGCATGCCCAGCCCACTCATTATCTCAGCCAATCGTAGCTAGCGGGAAGTTTGCTGACTTTTTACTGGTGCTAAACCAACTAGGCTCGTAATTTAACAATTTTATTCGTATTTACAGAGAGCATACAATTTTGTTACGAAAGCACATAAAAGTTAACATGTTCAAGAAGGCATTTCTACCAAAAAATGGATTTAGATTTTTTTTTAAAGCTTAAGTTCAAACGGCTCTCCTGTGAAGTAGTGAACCGCAACAATATGCCAAGTTTCCTGAAAAGGGTCACATATTGCCTCTATAGAAATAAGCCTACATCATCACTCTTGGATTTAGGGATCATTAGAAAGGTTTAAATGCCAAATTATGATAATGATCTGTTAAGCATTTGTTTTGTATTTCTATGTTTTATGAGGAGAAGGCTTTTGTGGACTCTCTCTCCCCCCAGCTTGCATTGTAACATTGGTCAACTCTCAAACTGATGGTTCATGAAAGTTTAATGCGGTACCATTTCCAAAAACACACGGTAAGAGCTGATGGTGAAACTGGAGGGCGCGCAATTCAATTGAATAATCATGAAAATATCTTATATCGGTTGAAATCTTAAATACTTGTTAATCTAACTGCACTGTCCGATTTACAGTAGCTATTACAGCGAAAGCATGCCATGCGATTGTTTGGGTACGGCTCCCCACATCCCCACAAAATATTTTTCCACTGGCACACGTGTCATAAATTCACGACTAAATATTCACTTACTTTTTGAAAATCTGCCTCTGATTTGTCATCCAAAGGGTCCCAGCTATAACATATAGTGTCGTTTTGTTAGATAAAATCCTTTATCCCAAAAAGTCAGTTTAGTTGGCGCCATCGTTTTGAGTAATCCACGCATTCAACATGCAGAGAAAGGAATTCAAAAATCTACCGCTAAACAAACAATATTTCATAAGGAAAAAAGTATGTTCAATAGGAAAACAATATTAGCAGGTCTTCTCTTCATCGCGCGCATACTCAAATTTCCAATAGTGTGTCCCAGTACTAAAACTCATTATTCTTACTCGTTTTAGAATAAACAAGCCTGAAACCTTGAACAATGAATGCTCACACCCAGTGGAAGCCATATGAATTGCATAGATTAAATTATTTCCCTATACTTTCCATTGTAAGAGCATGAGCTCTCAAAAAAAATTCTGTTTGGTTTTTCTTTGGATTTTCTCCTAACATTTATATTGTGTTATTGTCTCCTTCATCATTTTAACACTTCTACAAACTTCAACGTGTCTTCTTTCCAATGGTACCGATTATATGCATGTCCTGGCTTCAGGGGCTGAGCAACAGGCAGTTTACTTAGGCACATCAGTCAGGCAGAAATTTAGAAAAAAGGACCCTAGCCTGAAGAAGTTAATTGGAATGTAGTAAGCAGAGACATTGACTTCCAGCGGTGAGCCACCAGCCACACAGAACGCCAAAGGTGAAATAGCATGCTGTCAAAGGGGACGAACCACTCAACTGGCTTACAAGGACAAGCTGGACTGCCCAAGGAAAAAGAACCAGGCTGGCGCTGCCACACAAGCCCTAAAAAGAAGTTGTCAGGGTGACACGACACATGCAACAACAATCTGTCCCATAAGATGGATAACAGGCTGGCATAGAGAGGATGCCCCATAGGTGAATAGCTTGGTTGGCGCATGTTGCACTGCTCTGTGTGCTGAGCCAGAGGTGGAGCTGTGAGCTCTGAGGTAAAATATTTAGGAGCCCTCCTGTTTCCTGTGTCAGTGTCTCAGGAGAAGCTTCAGAGTGACAGGTGGGTTATAAATAATGAATAACTTGACAAGTGAACAAAATAGCAAGGATGGGCTCAGCCACTCATGATTTTGTTTCATACATTTTTGCCTGACTATGAAACTTATTCCCGAACACGTATGGTACATGCACAGAATAATATCACACTTTTTGTCATGTTTAACATGTCAAATGCTTCTCACTGTCTTGATCTGTCGCTCCCAACCACCATGCTGAAGTCACACTTTTTCTCAACGAGATAGGCAGTCAGCCTGTCCATGTTAACTTCCTTGAGTGCTTCCTTCAGTTCATTCTTGGCTCCCTCAAAGTTGCTTCCTTGGTCACATTTAATCTGACGAACTACGCCACGTATGGCTATGAAGCAACGCAGACCATATGAAGGCATCTGTTGACACGTCATCTAACATTTCAATATGAACGGCACAAGAGCAAAAGCAGGTTAAGACAAGACCATACCTTTTGTGCACTCTTCGTCCTTGCTTAATGACAAATGGGCCAAAACAATCCATACTGCAGTATGTAATCAGCCATCTTTTGCTCCTCTGTGGTTTTCCTGAGCTTTCTACAAGTCGCACTTTGGCGAAGATAAGATGCTATTGATATCTTGGATCCAGTAGCCATTTGACCTGATCTCATTAAAGCTGAGGCTTTTACGCTGGTGTTTGACCTTTTCATGGTAGTGAGCAATTCTAATTTTTGTGATGTGGTGTTCCTTGGGAATGATTGCAGGGTGTTTGACTGGGTTAGGAAGAGACGAGTCACAAAGTCTTCCTCCCACCCTGAGCACACCATTTTTGTCTAGGAAGGCATTGAGGCGGTACAACTAATTTTGGAGTGTCAGTTGAGTCCCTTTACTTAGCAACTTAAGCTCATCTTGATATACCTGTCCCTGCACATCTTCGATTATGAGACGCTCTGCGTTCTCCCATTCCATTACCGTCGAGAGACCATTTGATCTATCCTTGCTGATTCCTCGAAGAATACATGCAACAGCTTGAGAAGCCCAAGACCAGGATGAGAGGTTAGACAGACGATCTGCAAGACTTACTTGTTCTGTGGTTCTCGTGTTTAGTGTTTGAGCCTTTCTGACTCCCGGGTCTCACTTGCAACTCTGAGACCACATCTTCTGTGAAAAATATTTATTTCTTCCATAAAACTTGGGTCCTGTGAACCAATCAGATGATAGCAGTTCATTGACAGTTAGGCCTCTGGCCGCGTGATCTGCGGGATTTTTATCAGTCGGGGCGTATCTCCATTGCTGGGGAGTCATGCTGAGATGTATTTTCTGCACTCGGTTGGCTACAAATGTGTGGAATCGTCGTGTCATTGTTAATATACCCTAGAATTACTTTGGAGTCTGCCCAGAAGAACTCTTCAAAATCAGCATATCTAAGTTCCTCCTTGAGGACATTGCTTGCTTTTACTGAGACAACTGCAGCTGTGAGTTCTAGTCTGGGAATAGTTGTGACCTTTGTGGGAGTGACAGGAGATTTTCCCATGACTAAAGCACAATGAATGTCTCCCTCTTCATTCTTGAGTCTCAAATATGAACACTGACCATATCCACTCGTGCTTGCATCAGAGAAATCATGTATCTCTGTTTTGTTAACCCTTCCAAAGTCAGCTGGTGCATAACCACGGGGTATGTTCACCGTCTCCAAATGAACAAGATCGTTTTTCCAACATTCCCACTTTGGTTGAAGTTCATCAGTCAGAGGGTCATCCCAACCTGTGCCATGCCTAAACATTTCCTGCAGTACTCTTTTTACGTTGAGCAGGAATGGGGCTACAACCCCTAAAGGATAATACAAGGAGGCAACTGTAAACAGTACACCTCAATGCTTTGCAGGTTGGTCCTTGAGATTGTCATTGAACTTGAAGCAGTCAGACTCAACGTGCAACTGAATCCCTAGTGCTCTTTCCAATGGCAAGTCACAAATGCAAGGTTAAGGTCCTTAATGTCAGATGCACGTTCAGATGGCGGTATGCTTTCTAGGACAGCTCTGTCATTGGATACAAAGTTGTGCAGTCAAAGACCACCCATCGCACAAGGTTTTCGAGCCTCACGTGCAAACTGAATAGCATGTACCGTACTGTCTATGCTTGTGACCCCATCATCTACGTGAAAGTCGCTCAGAGCCCAGAGGGTATAGGTCTCTGTTCTCCTTAGCTAGATGATTCAGCCCATAGTTTGCACGTCCAGGAGATGATGCAGCGCAAAAGAGATGCACCTTCATGCGGAACTCTTGTGGCTGTGCAGTAATGTCTCCCTTTATCCACCAAAGGAAGCATAGGTAGTTTCGGTCAATCTCAGGCACATGGAACTGGTGAAACATCTTCTCAATGTCACACATCAATGCAATAGGGTGCTGCCGAAAACGCATGAGAACACAGTTTAGCTTGTCATCAAATCAGGCCCTGGAAGCCGATGGTCATTTAAACTGGTTCCCTTGTACTTGGCAGAGCAATCAAATACTATGCGTAGCTTATCTGGCTTCTTAGGATGATAGACAGCAATATACCCTTTCTCAGCTGCAGTTCCATCACCTTCAACTTCTTCCGGGTCACTATTTTCATTGCCATAATGTTCCTTATACCTTTCATCCTTTAACAGTTTCCTTTTGAGATGGCTTAGCCGTACAATGCAAGTTGTTTGTTGTCGGGTAGATTGGGTCTCTTCTTAAAAGGCAAGGGCATTTCGTAATGACCATGACTATTTTTCCTTATGCCATCTGTCATGGTCCCTCCTCTGCAGTGCAGGGGCAGTTCCTCCTGCAGGCAGAGGAGGGTCGTTAGTGATTGGAGTCACCTGGGCTCAGGTTATTTAAACGGCTTCACTAATCACTCTTGTCTCTCTCTTTCTGCTACTCCAGGTATGATCCTGTTTTGTTTGTTCCTTTGTAGTTTTGCATAGTTTTCACTGTCATTCACACGCACAGATTCCCGCATCCCTGCACTTTACATACACCTTACATTATAATACTTTCACACCTCATTCATTTTTCTTTGTTTAAAGTTAATAGTTTGGTTTATAATAAAAAACCTTTTCGATTGGCCTATATCTGTTGTTCGTGTCCCCTCATTTTTGACACAGGCTATGAGCCGGCCTGTGACACATCATTCAGCTTGTTCAAGAAGAGGATGTCATCCTGAGACACTGTCTTGCCATCTTCACTGGCGTTCTTGAAATCGGACTCCAGAATGCGAATAGCATCTGCAGGGGTTGCTGAGGGGGGGGATCTCTTTGACAATTTCCCAGTGCCACAGACTAGCGACGCTTGGTGTATCGAGGAACGGTGATGAGCGCACCACAATGCTCCATCCTAAGTCAGTTTGAACAGCGTAGGGTTCATCATTCCCACCTAAAATCATTTGTTTTGGTGCCATTGCCCTTGAGCAGTTATAAGCCTATCAGAAGGCCAACCTCACAATCCTTCAGTGGTGCGATTTCATCTACTACTGTGGAGAGATGATTCCAGTTCTTGGCCATTTCACATGTCGGAATGTGGGTGCGGTTTACAGGTATGCAATCCTTTGTGTAGGTTGGAGGAAGATCGATATGGATAGTGTAGCTGTAACCTTCACACGATGCCCTGAGACTCTTTCGCTTTTCACAACTGTGTCACGTCCTATCATAGTAGTTAATTTCGGTTTCACTGGATACCTGTCTGCTTGTAAAGCATTGCTCACTTCCTGGTCAATTAATGAGGTATCACTGAGTGTCAAGCAGGGCATAGACACGTTTTTAGCACCTGAGTTGTTCTTTGATGACACCCACACTTGTACGATCATGGAAGTGTTAGTAGATTGTCCTTCTCCAGCTACGTGGAGTGACAATGCAGTTTCTGCCTTGTTCATATTATTTTGGGAAGAAATTGGCAGAGGTGTAGGCCTTTCCCATTTTACGTAACTGTCATCGTGGAGACAAATCGGGATGCTTTCCTTTGCAGGTGTCACAGGTCTGGTGATGAGGACAGTCCTTTGCACTGTGACCAGGTATCATGCACCCATAGCAAAGCTTATTTTCTTTCACATATTTACGTTGCTCCTCTAGAGACATTGTCATGAATTTAGAACAGCCATGGAGCTGATGCTTGTTGTCCTGGCAAAACATACACGAAGGCCTCGCACTTCCTTTGGCTGACTTTTGATTCTCACTATCTGTGATTAAGTGCTGAGAACACTTGCCTTGTTCCTATTGGTCTCCCTGACATTTTGTTTCTCAGTGGTACATTCGGATGAATGGAGAGCCTAGAATTAAGTTATCGGATTGCAGGCAATCTCTGCTTCCATCATCATAAAGGTAGCAAAGTCCTGGAAACTGGGGAATTCTTGACTATTGTTCGAGGTTTGTGTAACTTCTCTGTTCCAGCGAGAAGCTGCCCAGTCAGGCAGTTTTAGGACTAGCTTCTGATTTTCTTCAGTCATTTAATATCTGAAGACCTTTAACATGAAGTATAGCATCTTGACAGGCATTCAAAAAATCTGCAAAGTCTCTGAGTCCTACAGTGTCCCTAGGTTGAATTATTGACCAGTTTGCAGGCCTTTCTCTAAAGACTCTCTGTGGCTGGCCATATCTATGGTTGAGTTTGTTCCACGCGTCTTTGTAGGCCTCTTCATAATTTCTGTAGAATGTACCATCTAGGGTCTTAAGAGCTGGGCCACCCACATACTTCTTAAGATAATAAAGCTTGTCAGCTGACAAGATGCTTCTTCGATCGATGAGTGACACAAATGAGGCTTTCCACTCAAGGAATTGAATTGGATCCACTTTGAAAACAAATGACTCTGGTATTGGAAGTTGATAAGGGCTATGCTATCTTGGAAGGCTTGAGCCAGAGAATCACATCCACATGAGATGATGACGCTGGGGCACTGGAGGGTTGTTGGATGGTAGTTGGAGTAATGTTGTCAGCAGTTTGGAAGCTAGTTTCCCGTACTACCTCCTGGTTGTATAGGCCTCCAACCTGGCCCGAGCTGCCCTTACATCTCTCTCTGCCTGTAGTCGTTCCAACTCACATTTCTGAGCTTCAAGATAGATCATTCCTTTGCTGCTCTTCTAAGTGTTGTATCCTTTAGTTTTGTTTCTTTTCCTCCTTGCAACACTTCATACTCAACTTCCTTTGCTGACAGCGCCGCAATACATGAGGACATGGAGTGGTGGCTGGACTTGTGACTCAATTGTGAGACAGTAGATTTGTAAATGGAGCGAGTGTAGTCATGATCAGGTAGCTCGCAGAGACAACATTGTTCCTGTTACGCATCAAACGCTTCATCAATGCCTGATATCCTTTCATAGGCCTTAACTCGGTTGACGGTGTGATGTGATCTCTAATTTCAAGATAGTTGCTCATGACATCATCCTTTCCTTTCTCCAATGTGTCAATCAGAAATGCCAGTTGGCTCTCTGTTATGTCTGACTTTAGCTGCTCTCTTGCTTTGCGGGCTTGGATCGTCTATTGGTCATACATGGAGATAATGCGGTGACCTCACCTGGCTTAAATGGTGCCTCTAGAGACAACCTCTCTCATCGTCACTCAAATGCCTAGGTTTACCTCTACTGTACTCACATCCTACCATACCCTTGTCTGTACATTATGCCTTGAATCTATTCTCCCGCTCCTTTAACTCTCTGTTCCGAACGCACTAGACGACCAGTTCTTATAGCCTTTAGCCAAACCCTTATCCTACTCCTCCTCTGTTCCTCTGGTGATGTAGAGGTTAACCCAGGCCCTGCAGCCCCCAGCATCACTCCCATTCCCCAGGCGCTTTCATTTGTTGACTTCTGTAACTGTAAAAGCCTTGGTTTCATGCATGTTAACATTATAAGCCTCCTCCCTAACTTTGTTATTTGTTATTCACTGCTTTAGCACACTCCGCCACCCCGGATGTCCTAGCCGTGTCTGAATCCTGGCTTAGGAAGGCCACCAAAAATCCTGAAATTTCCATCCCTAACTATACCATTTTCTGACAAGATAGAACTGTCAAAGGGGGCGGAGTTGCAATCTACTACAGAGATAGCCTGCAGAGTTCTGTCATACTATCCAGGTCTGTGCCCAAACAATTCAAGCTTATACTTTTAAAAATCCACCTTTTCCAGAAACAAGTCTCTCACCGTTGCCACGTAGCATTGAATAGCCCCCGCGATATGCAACTTTTCACTGAAGTCAGGAACCAATATACTCAGACAGTTAGGAAAGCTAAGGCTAGCTTTTTCAAACAGAAATTTGCATCCTGTATCACTAATCCCAAAAAGTTTTGGGACACTGTAATGTCCATGGAGAATAAGAGCATCTCCTCCCAGCTGCCCACTCCACTGAGGATAGGAAACACTGTCACCACCGATAAGTCTACGATAATCGACAATTTCAATAAGAATTTTTCTACGGCTGGCCATGCTTTCCACCTGGCTACCCTACCCCGGCCAACATCTCTGCACCCCCTGCTTCTCCCCCCCCACCACCCGCTTCTCCACACAAATCCAGACAGCTGATGTTCTGAAAGAGCTGCAAAATCTGGATCCCTACAAATCAGCTGGGCAAGACAATCTGGACCCTCTCTTTCTTTCTACTAGCCTATTCAACCTCTCTTTGTATCGTCTGAGATCCCCAAAGATTGGAAAGCTGCCGCGGTCATCCCCCTCAGACACTCTAGACCCAAACTGGTATAGACCTATATCCATCCTTCCCTGCCCTTCTAAAATATTCATAAGCCAAGTTAACAAACAGATCACCAACCATTTCGAATCCCATGGTACCTTCTCCACTATGCAATCTGGTTTCCGAGCTGGTCATGGGTGCACCTCGGCCACGCTCAAGATCCTAAACAATATTATAACCACCATCAATAAAAGACAGTACTGTGCAGCCGTCTTCATCGACCTGGCCAAGGCTTTCGAATCTGTCAATCACCGCATTCTTATCGGCAGACTCAATAGACTTAGCTTCTCAAATGACTGCCTCGCCTGGTTTACCAACTACTTCTCTGATAGAGTTCAGTGTGTCAAATCGGAGGGCCTGTTGTCCGGACCTCTGGCAGTCTCTATGGGTGTGCCACAGGGTTAAAATCTCGGGCCGACTCTTTTCTCTGTATTTATCAATGATGTCGCTCTTGCTGCTGGTGATTCTCTGATCCACCTCTACGCAGACGACACTATTCTGTTTACATCTGGCCCTTCTTTGGACACTGTGTT
The DNA here is from genome assembly GCF_045791955.1 of Oncorhynchus clarkii lewisi. Classification (NCBI taxonomy): domain Eukaryota; kingdom Metazoa; phylum Chordata; class Actinopteri; order Salmoniformes; family Salmonidae; genus Oncorhynchus; species Oncorhynchus clarkii. Next base: position 10,062,062 of record NC_092170.1, read on the forward strand.
AACAAACCTCCAAACAAGCTTCAATGCCATACAACACTCTTCTGTGGCCTCCAACTGCTTTTAAATGCTAGTAAAACTAAGTGCATGCTCTTCAACAGATTGCTGCCCGCACCCTCCCGCCCGACTAGCACCACTACTCTGGACGGTTCTGACTTAGAATAAATGGACAACTACAAATACCTAGGTGTCTGGCTAGACTGTAAACTCTCCTTCCAGACTCACGTTAAGCATCTCCAATCCACAATTAAATCTAGAATCAGCCTCCTATTTTGCAACAAAGCCTCCTTCACTCATGTTGCCAAACACCCTCGTAAAACTGACTATCCTACCAATCCTTGACTTCGGCGATGTCATTTAAAAAATAGCCTCCAACACTCTACTCAGCAAACTGGATGTAGTCTATCACAGTGCCATCCGTTTTGTCATCAAAGCCCCGTATACTACCCACCACTGCGACCTGTATGCTTTCGTTGGCTGGCTCCAGGTCATCTATAATTCTATGCTAGGTAAAGCCCCGCCTTATCTCAACTTACTGAATGAATAATCAAGTCTCAAACTGATGGTTCATGAAAGTTTACTGCGGTACCAATTCCATAAAAACACCATAAGAGCTGATGGAGAAACAAAACAGAAATTCTGTTACTGTGCCTTGTATTCATCCCCCTAGGCGTTTTTCCTATTGCATTACAACCTGTAATATAAATAGATTTTTATTTGGATTTCATGTAATGGACATACACAGAATAGTCCAAATTGGTCAAGTGAAGTGAAGAAATAACTTGTTTAAAAAAAATCTTCAAAATAAAAAACAAAAAAGTGGTGTGTGCATGTGTATTCACCCCCATTGTTATGAAGCGACTAAATACAATCTGGTGTAACCAATTATCTTCAGAAGTTACATAATCAGTTAAATAAAGTCCACCTGTGTGCAATCTAAGTGTCACATGATCTCAGTATATGTACACCTGCTCTGAAAGTCCCCAGAGACTGCAACACCACTAAGCGAGGGGCACCACCAAGCATCACCAGGAAGACCAAGGAGCTCTCCAAATAAGTCAGGGACAAAGTTGTGGAGAAGTACAGATCAGGGATGGGTTATAAAAAAAAATATCTGAAACTTTGAACATTCCACAGAGCACCATTAAATCTATTATTAAAAAATGGAAAGAATATGGCACCACAACAAACCTGCCAAGAGAGGGCCGCCCACTAAAACTCACGGACCAGGCAAGGAGGGAATTAATCAGAGGCAACAAAGAGACCAAAGATAACCCTGAAGGAGCTGCAAAGCTCCACAGGGGAGATTGGAGTATTTGTCCATAGGACCACTTTAAGCCGTACACTCCACAGAGCTGGGCTTTACAGAAGAGTGGCCAGAAAAAAGCCATTGCTTAAAGAAAAAAAATAAGCAAACACATTTGGTGTTCACCAAAAGGCATGTGGGAGACTCCCCAAACATAGAAGAAGGTACTCTGGTCAGATGAGAGTAAAATTGAGCTTTTTGGCCATCAAGGACAACGCTATGTCTGGCGCAACCCCAACACCTCTCATCACCCCAAGAACCACATCCCCACAGTGAAGCATGGTGGAGGCAGCATCATGCTGTGGAGATGTTTTTCGTCGGCAGAGACTGGGAAACTGGTCAGAATTTAAGGAATGATGGATGGCGCTAAATACAGGGATATTCTTGGGGGAAACCTGTTTCAGTCTTCCAGAGATTTGAGACCGGGACGGAGGTTCACCTTCCAGCAGGACAATGACCCTAAGCATACTGCTCAAGCAACACTCGAGTGGTTTAAGGGGAAACATTTAAATGTCTTAGAATGGCCGAGTCAAAGCTTAGACCTCAATCCAATTAAGAATCTGTAGTATGACTTAAAGATTTCTGTACACCATTGAAACCCATCCAACTTGAAGAAACTGGAGCAGTTTTGCCTTGAAGAATGGGCAAAAATCCCAGTGGCTAGATGTGCCAAGCTTAAAGGAGACATACTCCAAGAGACTTGCAGTTGTAATTGCTGCAAAAGGTGGCTCTGCAAAGTATTGACTTTGGGGGATTGAATAGTTATGCACGCTCAAGTTCAGTTTTTTTGTTTTATTTCTTGTTTGTTGTTTTACAATAAAAATATTTTGCATGTTGTGTAAATCAAATGATACAAACCCCGAAAAAAATCTATTTTAATTCCAGGTTTAATTCCAAATTAAAATCTATTTTAATTTTAATTCCAGGTTGTAAGACAACAAAATAGGAAAAATGCCAAGGGGGTGAATACTTTCGCAAGCGACTGTACAATATGAACAATACATCCCACAAACAATACCTAATACACTACACAATTTTACATTAGCGTGCTTGATACATCAAATGCATCAATATGCATGAGAATTTCTATCTGAATAGTTGATTACTTGCTAAAAGGTTGATAATGTGGTGAAAGCTTAACTAATATTAGCCAGCACCCAGTGGAGCTAGGCTACAGCTAATAATGTCAAGATTAACTAATATTAGCCAGCACCCAGTGGAGCTAGGCTACAGCTAATAATGTCATATTGCTAGCAGACTTCTTAACATCAATTACAACACAAATATATGTTCAGTACATGTTAAAAATAGTTAGAAAGATATCTGAAACAAGACCAATATTGAAATACCCTGTTCTCTTTCCAGCTAGGTGCTAAGTTTTACGTTGTTTCTTGGGTGCTTGAACAACCTTAACAAGAACGTATTTTCCTTTTCCTCTCGCGCCCGTTTCCCATATACCCTTGGCACATAAAACCGAGAAGGTAAACTAATTTCTTTCAAAATAAAAGTCACACTAAACTGTAAAATATTCAGCGAGGATAGAAAGCTCATAAAATAAAATAAAAGTCCAAATATAGAGCATACATTGTGATTGGTCACCCATTTTAGGGGTTCATTCACATGCATGGTGCAGTGATATGCAGCTACATGTGACTGGGAGCAAGGCCGAAACACACCAGGCATGATGACAATGGTAGATCTACAAAATGTTCTATTCTAGTAATCATAAGAGCTGTGATGGCTTTGTTGTTGGATTGGCACCTGCCAGAGGGTCACAGGTGGTTCTGGGGGATAGATGCGAAACTCTGGTGAGGAGAGTGGAGAGTTAATTGGAACATAGTAGGCAGAGACACTGACTTCCAGCACCAGGACAATTGACTGCCAGAGGTGAGCCATCAGCCACACAGAACACTGCTTCCTGCCAGAGGTGAAATAGCATGCTGTCAGAGGGGACGAACCAATCAACTGGCATACAAGGACAAGCTGGATTGCCCAAGGAAAAAGAACCAGGCAGGCTCTGCCACACAAGCCCTAAAAGGAAGTTGCAAGGGTGGCACGACACATCTGTCCCATAAGATGGATAACAGGCTAGCATAGAGAGGATGTTAGGCGGTAGAAGCCAACCTGGCACCAATGACTTGACTCTGCCCCATAGGTGAATAGCTTGGTTGGCGCATGTTGCACTGCTCTGTGTGCTGAGCCAGAGATGGAGCTGTGAGCTCTGAGGTGAAATATTTAGGAGCCCTCCTGTTTCCTGTGTCAGTGTCTCAGGAGAAGCTTCAGAGTGACAGGTGGGTTATAAATAATGAATTACTTGACAAGTGAACAAAATAGCAAAACTGGGCTCAGCCACTCATGATTTTGTTTCATACTTTTTCACCTGACTATGAAACTTATTCCCGAACACGTATGGTACATGCACAGAATAATATTGCACTTTTTGTCATGTTAAAGGTGTCAAAATCTTGGGCAGTGGGAGAAAACGGACAAATGAATTGACAATGAGTCTTAAGGACACCAATCAATATTATCCTACTGCACAAAAAAACTGGTCTGTGTCGGAACAGCAAATACAACAGCACTTTCTACTGTATGTGAACATTCATGGTAAAATAGTCAGCACCTTGTAAAGGGCTGTTGGGGGACTGAAATGGGAGTCAAATACATTGCTTCCGTACCCAAACACCCACAGTATGTTCCTCACATTAACACACTGGCAGCTGTGCCGGAAATCACTGTGGCAGCATTCATAAGAATTTGATGGAATAGAGCCATTTTGTCTTTGGAGATGATTATAATTTTTCAATTCACCCTAATTGTATTAAGAAATAATGAAAGAACGGTCAAATAATGAGAGACTCTTTGATTCAAATTCTGTTTTATGCAGTTACCAAATGGGCTGTGTTCTCTAAAAACCTGTGACTGTATAAATACTTCCAATCAGACATGACTCTATTGTTAGCCACACCCCCAAACATCAGTGTATGAGAAGCAAATGCATAATATTATATAATATAAAATGGTCCTTCGTGTCGAACACAATAGAACCAAACGCTAACTGTTTCTAACCACTGGAGGTAGTGGTAATTCAACCTCTTACAGGGAATATGTTACAGCCGTCACATCTGTCAAGTACAAAAAGACAATGTGGTGAATCTGCCTAGTGACTCCACCCAGACTCTCCTGGCTGGGCACTGCCAGCCTGGCACAGAGACTGGCAGATGTACTGGACCTGACGACGGTCAAACAAGAAGCTTTATCACTGGCATCAGGCAGAGCAGAGTGGGAGAAAGGGAGGGCCTGCACTCCAACCCAGGACATGGGCAGCCATGACTGGAGCAGGCTAGTGTGAACCAGCCCACATGTGACCTAGGGCAGCAGTGCTTCAAGCACAACAAAATGTCAATTTCTGACCTGTTTCCACCTGTTTTCAGCTGAACCCCCTGGTTTCCGGCAAAAATAGTTGCTATTCAGATCTTGTATTGCATAATTTCCATGACCGGGGGGTGGAAGTGGAGTAGAATACCGCTCCCTCACTTGCATCTCACAATAAATATTTATGAACACATCTGAATAATGTGCTTTTATAATTACAAAATGTCATTTGGATCTGTGCAAAAAAAGGCGCCAAGTAGGAGAACGGCATCCTACTCTTCAGACGTGAGTTAGATTCATCCGGGGTCGTGCAAGGTTAAGTGGCCCCGAAACTAGGAGGATGCCCTTGAGCAAAGTAGGCAAAGCCCAACACACCTGGGTTACACTTTATGCAAAGAGAACATATCCAGCATATCAATGATTCACCAGCCTCACTAAATACTCATTCCTGTGTGGCAACAACCAAGGCTACCATACCTCCTGCTCAGTATGCAAGGCTTGGGTTTATGCTTCAGTGACCTAATATGAGTTCTCCACCAGATATCACCTTTGTTTTCCCTTTAAGGGACAATGTGTTTTTTTCGAGACAACCTGACATCACGCTGGGACATATGGTAGATATTGGAGTTGCGCATGCTGCATCTCCCAGGGTGTAACACATTGCATTGTGTGAATAGTAGCACATTGTAATGTGCAACACATGGTCCACTCTAGAGAGACACAGTGGGATGGGGATGACTGGACTGGAGGAGAGGGAGAAGAACAAATCAGGACATGTTTGAGGGGATACTTGATAAAGATGTAAAAATGTGAAGAGGTACTCCAGCCTATAACAGTCTCTCAGTCTACAGAGCTCTATTTACTAGGTCTTGCTGACAGGTGCTCAGCTAGCTAATGTCTGAACGTCTTATGTTTCCTGGAAAAGAAAGAAAGACAGACCATTAGTTAAGAATTATAGCAAGATGGGCTTGTAGTGCTTTAACTGAATCGTGATTGTCTAGTACTGTTCAAAAATATGGCTTTTCAGAGTATAAGAAATTGGATATCCAGCTTTGTGCAATTAAATAATTGATGAGTTTCACAATTTGATTTGGGTTTTTTTCTAATACACGGCATGGCATCATCTAGTGATTAAATTTGGGAAGTGGATTAGTTATTTTCCGTCTTTCAATGATTGAACTTTACTGATCAGGATATCTTTAAGACCTGCGGTTGTGCCTCATCTGATACGATATACTATTGTGTGTCAATCTCCTGTCTTTTGAACGTCCTCCTCCATCCATTTACTTCAAACAAGTTGCCTTTGTTTTGTTTCTTCTTCTTCTTCCAGAACTGATTTCTGGTTTAGTTGAATGGTGTGTAGCCATTGAGAAACAAGTCCTATTATTATTCCGCCAGCGTTGTAAAAGCAGTCACTTTTATAGTCCTACAGGGAGCTATTTAAGCAATAAGGCCTGAGGGGGTGTGGTATAATGGCCAATATACCATGGCCATGGTATGGCAACACGGAGTGCCTGGATACAGCCCTTAGCCGTGGTGTATTGGTCATATAGCACAAACCCCATAGGTGCCTTATTGCTATTATAAACTGGTTATGAACATAGTTAGAGCAGTAAAAATGTATGTTTTGTCATACCTGTGGTATACGGTCTGATATACAGTGGCTTGCGAAAGTATTCAACCACCCTGGCATTTTTCCTATTTTGTTGGCATACAACCTGGAATTAAAATAGATTTTTGGGGGGCTTGTATCATTTGATATACACAACACTACCACTTTGAAGATGCAAAATATTTTTATTGTGAAACAAACAAGAAATAAGACCAAAAAAAACAGAACTTGAGTGTGCCTAACTATTCACCCACCCAAAGTCAATACTTTGTAGAGACACCTTTTGCAGCAATTACAGCTGCAAGTTTCTTGGGGTATGTCTCCATAAGCTTGGCACATCTAGCCACTGGGATTTTTGCCCATTCTTCAAGGCAAAACTGCTCCAGCTCCTTCCAGTTGGATGGGTTCCGCTGGTGTACAACAATCTTTAAGTCATACCAGTCCCTCCTGCAGCAAAGCAGCCCCATTACATGATGCTGCCACCCCTGTGCTTCACGGTTGGGATGGTGTTCTTTGGCCTCTAAGCATAACAATGGTCATTATGGCCAAACAGTTCTATTTTTGTTTCATCAGACCAGAGGACATTTCTCCAAAAAGTACAATCTTTGTCCCCATGTGCAGTTGCAAACCGTAGTCTGGCTTTTTTATGGCGATTTTGGAGCAGTGGCTTCCTCCTTGCTGAGCCTTTCAGGTTATGTCGATATAGGACTCGTTTTTCTGAGGATATAGATACTTTTGTACCTGTTTCCTCCTGCATCTTCACATGGTCCTTTGCTGTTGTTCTGGGATTGATTTGCACTTTTCGCACCAAAGTACATTCATCTCTTGGAGACAGAACAAGTCTCCTTCCTGATTTGGTATGACGGCTGAGTGGTCCCATGGTGTTTATACTTGCGTATTATTGTTTGTACAGATGAACATGGCACATTCAGGCATTTGGAAATTGCTCCTAAGTATGAACCAGACTTGTGGTCTACATTTTTTTTCTTTTGATTTTCCCATGATGTCAAGCAAAGAGGCACTAAGGTTTGAAGGTAGGCCTTGAAATACATCCACAGGTACACCTCCAATTGACTCAAATGATGTAAATTAGCCTATCAGATGCTTCTAAAGCCATGACATAATTTTCTGGAATCTTCCAAGCTGTTTAAAGGCACAGTCAACTTAGTGCATGTCATCTTCTGACCCACTGGAATTTTGATACCGTGAAATAATCTGTCTGTAAACAATTGTAAAAATTACTTGTCATGCAAAAATGTAGATGTCCTAACCGACTTGACAAAGCTATAGTTTGTTAACACGAAATTTGTGGAGTGGTTGAAAAACTAGTTTTAATGACTCCAACCTAAGAGTATGTAAACTTCCGACTTCAACTGTAGCTTGTAAAAATGAAACCACTAGGAGTGTTCGGTTGGACTAACATAGGGTGAAGTCAATGGCCCATATAATGGTGCTTGTAAAGAACTGATGGCAATGGTGGTTTTTCCAAACTAGCGGACGTCCCTTTGCATACTGGGTACTTTGAATGCAAGAAAAATCAATCATTACTACCTAACTGCAAATTACCACAGAAGTTACCAGGCATTCGTCAATGAAAAAGAAAAAGATGACAATGAGGGGTGAAAATGATGTCCATAAACTACATGATTTCTAACTGCATATTCTATTTCTCAGTTGGCAGGTGTTTGAGAGTATGGCTGAAATCGACAAAGAATATTGTAACAGGGAGGAAGTAGCACCCAAATGACTGGAGTCTGAGTGCTTTGTGAAAGAGGCTACTTTAACCTCATATTCTGTTGATGGATCATACACATTTGTTTAGGGGATGGGATGTTGTGATCATTTCACTGTCAGTTGGATTCTGTTAAATTGAAGATGTGCCAGGAGTGTGATTTGAGTTATGATTAAAGGATGTTCTATTCTGAGGACACAGACTGCTCTGGCGTTGGTCAGATGATTTGAGTTATGATTAAAGGATGTTCTATTCTGAGGACACAAACTACCAGATGAGGCACAGGTGTGTTGAGAACATGGGTCTAGTTGAATTCACGACAGTTAACACAGTCTAATCTGCAGTGTTGGAGAAACATTCTCTCTACCTCCTATATAAAGGCAGCTCAATCTGTTTCTTCTTATCACCCCAGGCTGAAAACAATCATTTGAAAAATAACTGAAGGGAAAAGTGAGAATGGACATAAGCCTTTCGTCTCGAGTGAAAATTGTTTTAATTAATACATGCTAATGCATGACCTATAAATGTGGTTTGGTCCTGATAAAGTTAATAAAATGAGTGCTAGGCAAACAAAGGAAGAGATAGGGTGGTTGTTTGTCTTAATCCAGATGAGAGCTCATTCAGGGCAAGGGCCTCAACCAGACGTTCTATTTTCATTCGGAAAAACAAAAACTTTCACCGCCTGGAGCCAAATCAATTTCCAGAGGAACTCTTCAAAAGCCTAATTGAGTATCTTAAAGCTGAAATACACATGAGGTGAAACAGCCCCACTGGTCACCCCAGGCACAGGTATTATTGATTTTTTAATATTTTCTTTTAATGTGGCAGAGGGCCATCCTTCATCGTAGTACATACTCTGCTGCTCTTATCACGTGTGCAATGATGTCTGAGGGACAAAAACTGTGTCCGTTGTTTGAAATGACATCTTTGTTGTTGTAATATCACTGTGATGGAAACGTTATTCTATGTAATCGTAAGTTTAGCACAATGCTGCTTTTGTAATGACCGGTCTTGGTTGGGTTCATGCGAGTGACGAGTTGACTGCACAAAAGAGTAAACCACACTATCACTCATAAGCAATTTGGCAGTACGCCCATAACATTGCTTTGGGATTTAGAAGGAGTGATACAATATCTCAGTTTTCAGGTAAGAAGCCTGGTGTGGTATTAGTCAGTCACATACAGGAACCAACCATGCTCATATGACTTGTCTGAGTAGCAGTATAAAAGGACTGAAGGGGAACGCCCCCCTTTCTGAGTTTTCATGAAGCTTGTATTGAGTTCGTGAACCTCCCCGGCTGTGATAACAAAGATTGCTTTATTTACTTTGATTTGAGTCCTTGGTGGTGTGTTTCCACAACATCACAAACAGATGTGGACATTTCACCACTACGGATTCTAGCTTTAACCCATAAAACATTTTCTCTCTAAACACCAAGAATAAGGCCTCATTGATTTGAATGAGGATGCATATTCTAATATTTATATTTTCATAACACTACCCTCTAGATGCAATGTTTCAGACTACTGGTTTATGTGGGCTGCTGTTAGATTAGCAAAACATAGTAGGGCAGGGGGAGACAGATTGAGCACGGTTGGAACGCTGTTGTTGTTGTTTGGCCTTTGCTGCTGTAGCTCAGCGACCTTCAAGCCACAGTCACAATGGTTGTGTTTGTATTTTCTAATGGAAAACAATATAGGCTGTTTATAATATAACATTTACGCAAGAATACCTAACCATATAACCATATCCACTAATGTAAACTACAATAAGCTGTGTTATGTTTTAAGAACAGACTGTACTGTACAAATAAATTAAGTACCAGTGATATATTTTACGTTGGTGTGCAAACATGGGTGGTTGACAAATAGTAGTTCACAGCCAGTCTTTGTTGTGTTGGGCTACAGCTGAAGCCTGGGTTGTGGTTAGAAGCATGGCTTTATCTGGGTGACTAGAAAATGTGAGGTTTTGTGGGTCACAATGCAAAATAGTTTGGGAACCACTGGTGTAAATCATGCAGATTGATGACTCAAATAGGGTGATCATTAGAATTAGGGTTATTAACCATCCATGTACTAACTTCCTCTTTTCAATTCATTCCTGTACTGTTGTAGGGGCGCACTGCAGAAATCCTCTTAGATGGTTAGTGTATTCTCTCTGCTGGGGTCTTTCATGTGATGTCACTGAGTAGATCAAAAAACATCAGTGGCACAGAAAAGACACATTCAACTAAACACACGGTTCATTGTTGACATGGAAGTAGGTTCCAGAATTATAGAGCGGGTTTCAGAAACAGAAATACAAATTCAGCAGCAAGAAATGTCTGACGGTTTTGTGAAACATTTATTAGTGGGAAAAGAAAGGACATTTTTAGTCACAGGGAGAGAGGAGAAACCATCTCGCTCACTAAGAATCTTTGTAGTTTCTGCATCTGGAACAGATTATTGCTATGACTTGTTTGTATTTGCTGTTACCATGGACCCAGGTGAATTACGGCAGGGTTTGTAGGTTACTATAATAATAATGCTATCCCAGGGCTCCGATGGATTCCACGTATTTAGACATACTCAATGAGCTTTTACAGTTCAATTCTACCAGCGGATAACTCTCCGGACTAATCTTCAGACACTATACGGCACAGACCGCAGCATGTAGTTACACACATATTGCCAATTCATTTTATTCATCTAATTTGACATTTTGCTGCTGGTGATGAAAGTGTGAAAGTGGGTGCACGTTGATCATGATGATAGATCTAGAGGTAATTCCACATAGTTCCCGCAGTGCTTTAGCTCCACATCCAGGGGTGGAGATGGGTAATTAGAGAAGAGGGCATTGTAAATATGCAAGGATTACCACCGGTATGACATAGTATACTCTCTTCATTTTAAAGCCCCAAGCCTAGTGTAATGAGGTTTTCACAAACCTTGTGGTTATTCTTTGATCCTATCGTGTTGTCATGGTAATAATATAATGGGTTTTTACACATACATATCACTCATTAGCCCAGTAAAAAAAATGCAGGCTTAGAGAGGTTGTTCTGACAAACGTGTGCGGGGGTCTCAAGATGTGTAGCCAAATTACTTTTTTTTCTTCTTCTTTAGTCTTCTTTTTTTGAGTTTTTTTTGCAAAATGATCTGCGTTATCTATGTTTTTGACATGGTTGTTGTCATTTGTGGTACTCTGACAGCTACCGTTGATGTTATACAGTTGAGTGCCTTTGTGCAATCCACTTATGTTGATTTGACACTTGAGTCATATTTGATGTAATGTCTCTTTTATACTGTTTGTGAACCTGTGTGTGCCACCACTGTAGATTGTAATAGGCGCGTGCCCAACAAAATCCCATATCAATCAGTGTCTGTGTGGGGTCTGCAGCTTGGGGACCCTGACACTGTGAATGTATTTTAAATGCAGATCTAGAGAATGAACCAGGAAATGGTTTAGGTTATTGTCTTTCACAAGTCAAGGGGAGATTCTCAGCAGTCAGGGCAAATAAAAGCCTTAATTCTGTTCTGCATTAGTTGTCATTTTCCATTTGGATTTTATGTCCTTTTCAGTCTTATGAGTGTTTCTAAATGGGTGTACTGGGGTCCTGCTCTTGAATATCAATTCTTAGGGCCCTTCCCGCTCCCTCTTTCTGCGTTCTCTTTTTATGAAGGAGGTAGCCATTTCCTCTCATTAAAATCAATGAATCTGGAGAGATCAACTGATGGTGTTTTCCTGTTTTTGTAAAGGGTTATTAATTCCATTATTTCCACAATTAAATTAGCAGTTATCATTTAATAATCCCAGTCACTGTGTGTGTGTACTCAGGTGAATGCTCAGACCTTCAGTGTTGTTGTTAGTAAAATATATTTATAAAAATAAAGAGAGGCTCTATACAGTTGAAGTCAGAAGTTTACATACACCTTAGCCAAATACATTTAAACAAAGAGTTTTTTACAATTCCTGACATTAAATCCCAGTAAAAATTCCCTGTCTTAAGTCAGTTAGGATCACCACTTTATTTTAAGAATGCGAAATGTTTGAATAATAGTAGAGAGAATGATTTATTTCAGCTTTTATTTCTTTCATCACAATTCTAGTGGGTCAGAAGTTTACATACACTCAATTAGTATTTTGTAGCATTGCCTTTCAATTGTTTAACCTGGGTCAGACGTTTCGGGTAGCCTTCCAAAAGCTTCCCACAATAAGTTGGGTGAATTTTGGCCCATTCCTCCTGACAGTGCTGGTGTAACTGAGTCAGGTTTGTAGGCCTCCTTGCTCGCACACGCTTTTTCAGTTCTGCCCACACATTTTCTACAGGGTTGAGGTCAGGGCTTTGTGATGGCCACTCCAATACCTTGACTTTGTTGTCCTTAAGCCATTTTGCCACAACTTTGGAAGTTTGCTTGGGGTCATTGTCCATTTTGAAGACTCATTTGCGACCAAGCTTTAACTTCCTGACAGATGTCTTGAGATGTTGATTCAATAAGTCCACATAATTTTCCTATCTCATGATGCCATCTACCTGTCCCTCCTGCAGCAAAGCACCCCCACAACATGATGCCGCCACCTCCGTGCTTAATGGTTGGGATGGTGTTCTTCGGCTTGCAAGCATCCCCCTTTTTCCGCCAAACATAACATAACTGTTATGGCCAAAGAGTTCTATTTTTGTTTCATCAGACCATTTTTTTTCTGACGTCTTGGCTGATTTCTTTTGATTTTCTCATGATGTCAAGCAAAGAGGCACTGAGTTTGAAGGTAGGACTTAAAATACATCCACAGGTACACCTCCAATTGACTCAAATTATGTCAATTAGCCTATCAGAAGCTTCTAAAGCCATGACATCATTTTCTGGAATTTTCCAAGCTGTTTAAAGACACAGTCAAGTTAATGTATATAAACTTCTGACCCACTGGAATTGTGATACAGTGAATTATAAGTGATATAATCTATCTGTAAAAAATTGTTGGAAAAATAACTTGTGTCATGCACAAAGTAGATGTCCTAACCGACTTGACAATACTATAGTTTATTAACACGAAATTTGTGGAGTGGTTGAAAAACTAGTTTTAATGACTCCATCCTAAGTGTATGTAAACTTCCAGTAATTTATTGGGTAAACCACCAACATTTCGGAATCACTCTGCGTTCTTCAGGTTATTTTTTGGTGCTCCAGCTCATGCTTTTCACTAGAGTGTAAAATATATTTAATAAATTAACACTGAGCTTATTCTGCCACGAGCACTGTTCATACGTTTCCCTGTTTTTTACTTGGTATTGTTATAATCAAAATTTCATGACACAAAGGCATATTCTGTGAAGAACACTGGATATTGCAGCCCCTCAGTTATATTTAATAGGAACAGTACATTGAGTCCTTGATGCCTTCTTTATCTTATGCAGATCCACCCGGTGATACTGTCAGTGGAAATGTGCCAATCACCTCTCGTTCAGTCTCTGGTCGCTCATTTGCATAGTGTGATATATGAAGCAAATAGAAAGACGAGTTAAACTGTAACGCTGTGTGTATATCCCTGATGGCAGGTTATCAGAAAATTACATCTCTAAAGAACAAACTTGGGCTGTCCCCGACTAAAAAAAATCTTGGTCAACCAAAAGTTGTCTGTTTGATTGGTCAAAATGTTTAAGCCTGTATTTTTCTATATATACAAAATTCTATCCAAATTTAAATGAAAATTATACAAACCTAAAAAGTTAGTTATATGGACATTGCCAACTATGTAAAAAATAGCCTACAAAGCCAACAAGTAAAAACATTGCAGCCTGCAGTCGGGAAAATATCCTAATAAAAATAAATATCCTATAATTCATTGGCTATGCATGGCTTGTCTGCAACGAACTTGGAACATTGTATCAACTATTAGCTAGGGAGTTTTTCCTAGCCACCGTGCTTCTACACCTGCATTGCTTGCTGTTTGGTGTTTCCGGCTGGGTTTCTGTACAGCACTTTGAGATATCAGCTGATGTAAGAAGGGCTTTATAAATACATTTGATTTGATATTAACGGGTTTGGCCTGAAGCTACTTGAAACATTTAATAAAATATTCTGGGCCTTCTGAGTTTCCTGTGCCAGTGAGTTCGGAACCGACATAGCTGTAGGCTATTTGCGCAAGGGATAAGAAGTAATCAGGTAGGCCTATTTTATGATGTTTCCACTGGATCAGAGCATGACATTTTTCATTTTCATGCTGAGTGGCTATCAAAAGGGACAGAGCTGGGAAGATGTTTCAAATACATTGAGGAACTATTGTCATTCTCAACAGAGGTATAAACAGACTTAATTTGATTGCTGTTTGAGGTGAAGAAAACATTACTTTGAGAAACTCTTTAGTAGTGGTGCATTAAGCCAATCAGAAATACTATCAGATCCCCAAATGGGCACATTTATATGCCTACATTTGCGAGCAGGCCAGGTAGCCTATTGGCCTACTTCTATGCGTAATCAGGTGTGCATCCTTACTCAATATGACTAAATTGACAAAACTCGTAAATGAAATACAATAAACCAAAACTTGTTTCTCACAAGTGTAGCATAGGTTGTGCACTCCGCAAACAACGAGTCCACTCCGACAATGAGAATGGTAAAAGAATGGAATACAAATATATTGAATGCATTAACAGACATTACCATAACCAAACAAACATTGTAGATTTGAAATGATAGGAATTCAATGGAAATGTACTACTGGTGCTATATGTAACGGGGAATTGATAGACACTAACAATCAAATGCAGACAATTCACACAATGAAGTGCAGAAATTGGTGGGAGAGAGCGAGACAGGCATTGTGCAGCCAGACTCCTCTTCTTCTTGTACAGTGTTATCCCCGCGAACTCCGCAATGGATTAGTTCACTGAGATGGGCGTGAATAAGACAGGTGTCTCATGTCCCATAAAAAAAATATATATATATATTTGCTACTGATGGACCAAACAATCGACCAGTAGAATAATTGGGGTAAGCCCTAGAACAAACACAAAGTGATTTGCCAAATATACTGAGAATAACCCTTCCATGTAGACATCAAAGTATTTTGACCAAAAGTTTGTAACCAAATTGCTGTTGTGAATGATACAGGAATGTGAGCATTGTTGTTAAGTTGAGGCAGAAGGCTTTGTACTACTATCTTGTCAGTTGTGTTGGTGTATAAACCCTCCCAGGCTCCAAGGGGTCCCCTGGGGAAAGCCCCTAGCAGCACAGATACTGCATCTGAGCAGCGAGTTGGAGATAAACCTCCGACACTGTGGCACAACTATTGTGCGTCAATTATTTTTCAAGAACACGGGGGCTGTCTGCCTTGGTTACTAATACGTTTGAACTAACATTGATTGGCTTGTGAGTGACCGAAAATGTAGCAAGGAAAACATATTTGCTGCTGGAAAAGCCTCACCAGGAGAAAAAAACACATGGTATGTGTAGACTTGCAATTGGATTGTCATTTTTGTCACCTTGTTTGGTTGTGGACTAAACCCAAAACCTATGCAGGCCTACACTATCGCTCTAGTGAGTCTCTGTTTTGTCTTTCTTTCTTGTAAGCTCTCTTGGAGAATGGCCGATTAGCCCCTTTCCACAGTTAATGATATGCCTTGCTCTAAGGGATATGCATTTATTACGCAATCTTGTCATACTTACTTTACCATAAGCTATAAAAATAGAGTCACGCACTCCATATATGAACTCCCAGTAATTTATTGGGAAAATCACCAAAGTTTCGGCATCACTGTGCCTTCTTCGTACTTACTTTACCACTCATTTTATTTGGGTGTAGCCATATTTATTAGCACATTCTTTATCAACTTTCCACACTCAATTTGAAATACAGACTCTTTCCACACTCTGGTATTTGCCATGGAGAAACCACCAAATAACAATATAATTAAATTACCTCTGTCCTGCTATCTCCTCTCCTGTTGTTATCGGTGACTGTTATTATAATTACCCCTTTCCAGTAACACAGAGGAGCTTTCTGTTTTTAACTGCATTTGACAGCGAGCGTCTAGTTAGGCCCAAGTGTGTGGTATTGAAACATTGAAGGAGATGCACTGCACATTTCTCAACCTTCTGTTGTTACAATAATTATTTCATTCCAATATATGTGTAACGTAGACGCAGAGAGTCAGGAAGCAAGTGCAGTTAGGGAGTTTAATGACGAAGAACATGAAACGATACAAAACAAGAGAAGCGTCTAACATGGAAAAATAAACTATTGCCTGGTGGTTGACAACAAATGAATGCTAGATAAAGGGGAATTAATCAGGATAGTGATGGAGTCCAGGTGTGCCTCATGATGGGTCGCAGATGTGCATAATGATGGGTTGCCAGGTTTGCATAATGATGGGTTGCCAGGTTTGCATAATGATGAGTTGCCAGGTTTGCAAATGATGGGTTGCCTGGACCGGTAGTTAGTAGACTGGCGACATTGAGCGCTGGAGAGGGGTGTGGGAGTAGTCATGACAGTTGGTCTCAACAATACTGAATCCTGAAAGGACGCGATGACACTGATGTTCTATATGTTATGGATTTGCAAACCACTCGGGAGCCCCACTAATGTACTAACGAGTGGCGCAGCGGTCTAAGGAACTGCATCTCAGCGCTTGAGGCGTCACTATAGACACCCTGGTTAGATTCCAGGCTGTATCATAACCGGCCGTGATTGGGAGTCCCATAGGGCGGTGCACAATTGGCCCAGCGTCGTCCGGATTTGGCCGGGATAGGACGTCATTGTAAATAAAAATTTGTTCTTAACTGACTTGCCTAGTTAAATAAAGGTACAACAATGTTTTATCATCCACCAGCTTGTTGCTCGGCACTGCAGCGCAGACAGAAGCCCTTGTGCTTAGTGCCAGATGAGGATTATTTGAATCTTTGAGACCTCCCACAAATTTAAATTTACGGTTTGATGGCTGGCACTGGCCTAGATGACACATTTCAGAATGTGTCATCAAATATGCATATTTCAGCACTAAGATATTTGTTCAGCTGATATTCTTATCATGGGAAAAGCACATATGATCATTTCAATCATTTTAATTAAAAACCACTCGGTCATACACGGTTCAATTCTTCCATTGCAGACACTCAAAACAACTGTTAGTGTTTTTTTTCTAAATCCTACCACAATCTGCTCTGACCAGAACAACAGCACCTATTTCTAGACAAAAACCATTGTCAGTTCATTACTCATGGTTGCTTGCAAAATTAGTAGGTGCTCAATGAATTCTAACTTGCTTTTTATTCAGTGACGTTTTTTTAACCATGTTCACATAAAAGGACAGAATGGTTTTGGGTACTGTAAACACTTACTCAAACTGTAAGATAAGCCCATATTCCCCTCACAGATACATGTACAGTATATGCTTTCATTTTGTATGTGTGTGAAGACAGTCATTTGTAAACAAACATTGGAGGGTTTGATTGAAATAAAGCTGCTGTCTGCTCGTTTGGAATAATTCTTACATGGAACGTTTCTTCAGGTCTTGGTCGTACATTGGTAAAGTGAGCCATATTATTGTGGTCTATATCAGATATCACAATACCTTCATATCAAACACATTGCCTTTGTCCCACTTTTGGAATCGATACACCTGGAAATGCGGTTACAGCTCACTCCATCCCTTCAGGTTTGATGTTTCACCATAAATAGCGGCACATAAAATCCCTGTGATGTCTGCTAAAGTGTGACAGTGAATAAGAAATAAAAGTAACAAGTAATTAAAGAGCAGCAGTAAAATAACAATAGCGAGACTATACACAGGGGGGTACCGGTACAGAGTCAATGTGAGGGGGCACCGGTTAGTCGAGGTAATTGAGGTAATATGTACATGTAGGTAGAGTTATTAAGGTGACTATGCATAAATGATAATGACAGTGAGTAGCAACGGTGTAAAAGAGGGGAGGCAAGTAGATTCACAAGTAGTTCTGAGAGAATGTTTCCCTAAACACTGGTCTAAGATTCCACTGTAGCCCTAAACCTGACTATTTAAACAAGTCTTCTACCAACCAGCCCTTTGAGGGGTTTGCACAGAGGGAATGAGAACATCCTCTTGCCCAAATGTTCACTGAGTTGGAAAAGAGGTGAATCGAGAGAGGGTCCAACTCTGTCTGATAAGAGTATCATTCTAGTACAGCACCCTCATGGTCATGAACAAAGACTCTACACATCGACTGAAATGCTATCATAGTCTAAATTGAACAGCAGTATACTGAACTTGTGCCAGTTTAGTGACATACATAACAATGTTTGTTCCAAAATAAGTAAAAAGTTAGCTTTTTTTCTGTATGGTTTTGTCAAAAGAAGAAAGGAAGTTTGCACTTGGCTTGTTCCGGAACTCCTTTATAAATGCAGGCACATTTTTCGATTCCCATTGTCTGTTTGTTATTTGTATTCAAAATGGTGAGCCCTTCTTGACTCTAGGAGCTGTTAATTGCATACTGATCAGCAAATTGATATCTCTGTACAGTTGACAGCAGTTTGGATTAGGATCACTTTCTCTAATGAGTTAACAAAATAGTTTTCTCCAGCATCTCTCTCAGCGCTCTCAGATAACCCAGTATTTCTTGATCAGTGTTTTTACATTTTGTCTTGAATTGTATCAGATACGACCTCAGTTAAACTTGAGGTCATAAATGTAACGGGGGATCGTTCGACAACAGGGATCCGTATTACAACTACAATTGAGAGGAGTATCACTGTGTATTAGATCTGGGGTAGCATACTGTGGGTTTGTGTTCAATAATCAATCACTGTCAGAGATGATCAGATTCACTTCACAGCTGTTAAAAGAATGAGAATGTAGTTCAAGATCGGGTTGGAACTGAAATTATTTTCCAATCCAAATCAACTTCTGGACCAGTTCAAACCCCCCAAAAAGTACCTGTTTATATTATTCTTTCTGTTTCGGTTCCTTTTTAAACCCCTGAAATGTATATATATTTTTTAAATTTAGCTCTAAATTAAATTACCTCACCAATCACCGCGAATAGAGCAGCTTGGTATGGAGCAGGTAAGAGCTATAGTTGTTTACATGTAAGTATAGGGTGCGAGATGCGACTGAAATGTTGCGGGTGGGGAGAGAGCGACAGAGGTTTGAGGAGGAAGCTTGCTTTGAATCGCTTGGCACCCTTGTTGTTATGACATGAATTATCTGAATTAGACCCACAGAATTATCCCTACGGAGGACTAGCTTCTCTGAGGGAACATCTTTGAACTTCAGAGTTGGTTTATTGTTGAACCAAAAAAATGGATAGCTAGCTAGCTAACAAGCTTGTGTGTGCAGAGCGACACCAGAATTAAAATAAAAACATGTCTTAATTTTTTTTTTAATGAATAAATCCAGTGTGAAACGTGATAACTATAGTATCCTTAACAAGAGTTTAAAAAGTTAACCCATTCTTCTCTAATTAAAAATCTCTCTCCCTAATTTCTGAATCACGCTTGTAATGTCAGTAGTATAATATGCTTTGGAAGTGGAGGGGCAGGTAGCCTACACGCACACACACAGTGGCAAAGATTTTCAGTTGTCAGGAAGGCAGACACAGGAATAAAAGTGAGAGCTTTTGGGTTTTTGTGCGACTGGAAAAAATGCCTGCAACATAAAATGTCATTATTAACCAGTTCCAATGCTTTTAAAAATAACAGTTCTGTTCCAGAACAGTATATATCACATTCATTCCCATTTATTTATTTTTTTTACCTTTATTAGTCAAGTTAGTTAAAAACAAATTCTTATTTTCAATGACAGCCTAGTATCAGGGGCAGTATGACAGATCTTTACCTTGTCATCTCAGGGATTTGATCTTGCAACCTTTCAGTTACTAGTCTAACACTCTAACACTCTAACCACTAGGCTACATGCCACCCCAGATAGCTTTCTGATTCTGTTCCTTCTTAAAATGTAGTTTTTTTCAGTTTTTCAGTTCTGTTACCTGAATCGGTTCCAACCCCTGTTCAAGATGATTCCTTATAGCAACAGATTTACAAAAATGACAACTATTTTGGGACTTTTTGTAATACTATGGTGTATAAAGACTGGACTGAATAACTCACAGAACAAAAAATACACAATTTTTACTTTTTTTCAACCTGATGCATATATTTGTCAGAGATATGTCCCTGAACCTCTCTTAACCCGGGTCTCATTCTCGCCAAAACACTTTCATCTTTTCAAGATTTTAAGCGCTCTAGCCATTAATGATGTGTAATTACCTTGAGAGTGGGAGGTGAAAAATGTTTCATCCATGCCACTTCTGTTGGCATGCTTGACAGCAATTTAGTTGTACAAGGCTGACCTCATGTCACTCCACTAAAACCCTCTGGACCTGTTCATGACCCCTTAGTCAAAGTAGTCAGGAGTAAATTACTTTATGCTGTGTTTTCTGCCAAAGAAACGTGGACGGAGCTTCACTCTAAATGCAAATTGGACTAGTAGGCTCTTTTTATGTGGCGGCACTGACCGTTTATGAGGGGAAAGTCATCTTCTGCTGAAACTGTAGTTTCTGTGGCAAATATATATATGTACCTCTTCAATCAAATGTGGCACCGAGCCGTCCCTACTTGCTCTTAAGCTCTACATAGCACCCAATGGATCTTTGTTAAAGAAATATGATGGAAAGTATTTGCACATGTCTGTAGACTGAACTCTTTCATTAAGAGTAACTTCTGCTTCTGGTCAAATATTCAGTACAATTTTAGATTCTGAACATGAATGTCACGCCCTGGCCTTAGTATTTTGTGTTTTCTTTATTATTTTGGTCAGGCCAGGGTGTGACATGGGTGATTATGTGTTTGTCTTGTCTAGGGATTTTGTAGATTAATGGGGTTGTGTTTAGTAGAGTAGTCTAGGTAAGTCTATGGTTGCCTAGAGTGGTTCTCAATCAGAAGCAGGTGTTTATCGTTGTCTCTGATTGGGAACCATATTTAGGCAGCCATATTCTTTGAGTGTTTCGTGGGTGATTGTTCCTGTCTCTGTGTTTGTTGCACCAGATAGGGCTGTTTCGGTTTTCCACGGTTATTGTTTTTGTATATTGTTTGTATTTTCATCTTTATTAAAGATGTTTATGAATAATCACGCTGCATTTTGGTCCTCCTCTCCTTCAACAAAAGAAAACCTTAACAATGAATACGTTTCAGGTTAGGTTGACTTTATAAATGCAGAATTCATTCGAATAATTGTTTACTAAGTTAATTTATTTATTTTGGCGTTGTCATGTCCTTTCACATGCATGATACATGTATATAAAGGGGAATGAATGGGCCTAATATCTCCTTGCTTGCAAATTCGGCCTGCTAACTGCTAGCTTGTTTAGCCCGGTCCGCTAACTGCTACCGTGTTTAGCACCGTCTACTAACTGTTAGCTTGTTAGCACAGGCCTGCTAACCGTCTGAATCGCCGCGTCCCAAACACTCACTGAACCCATATTTACTTTCTATCCCTTTTCGATTTTTAATTTGTTTATACCTTCCGGTAACCTGCCTCACCCAATGTGATACGGAACCGCTATTATCTTTACATTTTTAGAACACACTCAAGAACCTCCAGAAGCTAACCAGCTAACTGGCTACAAGCTATTTGGTCATTGTTAGTTTTCTAACCTGGATAATCACTCGCCAGTCCAGCTTCCCTGCCCCATCCACCGCTGCCCCTTGGACACTGATTCACTTGGCTACATAGCTGATGCATGCTGGACTGTCCATTAATCACGGTAATCCATTCTGCTTGTTTATGTTTTATCTGTCGGCCCCAGCCGCACTTAGGCTCTGTGTGTAGTTAATCCGACCCTCTCTGCCTAATCAATCGCCATTCTACCTGCTGTTGTTGTGCTAGCTGATTAGCTGTTGTCTCACCTACTGTTTTAGCTAGCTCTCCCAATTCAACACCTGTGATTACTGTATGCCTCGCTGTATGTCTCTCTCATATGTCAATATGCCCTGTATACTGTCGTGCAGGTTAGTTATCATTGTTTTAGTTTACAATGGAGCCCCTAGTTCCACTCTTTATACCCCTGTTACCTCCTTTGTCCCACCCCCCACACATGCGGTGACCTCACCCATTACAACCAGCATGTCCAGAGATACAACCTCTCTCATCATCACCCAGTGCCTGGGCTTACCTCCGCTGTACCCGCACCCCACCATACCCCTGTTTGCGCATTATGCCCTGAATATATTCTACCATGCCCAGAAACCTGCTCCTCTTATTCTCTGTCCCCAACGCCCTAGGCGACCAGTTTTGATAGCCTTCAGCCGCACCCTCATACTACTCCTTCTCTGTTCCGCGGGTGATGTGGAGGTAAACCCAGGCCCTGCATGTCCCCAGGCACCCTCATTTGTTGACTTCTGTGATCGAAAAAGCCTTGGTTTCATGCATGTCAACATCAGAAGCCTCCTCCCTAAGTTTGTCTTACTCACTGCTCTAGCACACTCTGCTAACCCTGATGTCCTTGCCGTGTCTGAATCCTGGCTCAGGAAGGCCACCAAAAATTCTGAGATTTCCATACCCAACTATAACATCTTCCGTCAAGATAGAACTGCCAAAGGAGGAGGAGTTGCAGTCTACTGCAGAGAGAGCCTGCAAAGTAATGTCATACTTTCCAGGTCCATACCCAAACAGTTCGAACTACTAATTTTGAAAATTACTCTCTCCAGAAATAAGTCTCTCACTGTTGCCGCCTGCTACCGACCCCCCTCAGCTCCCAGCTGTGCCCTGGACACCATTTGTGAATTGATCGCCCCCCATCTAGCTTCAGAGTTTGTTCTGTTAGGTGACCTAAACTGGGATATGCTTAACACCCCGGCAGTCCTACAATCTAAGCTAGATGCCCTCAATCTCACTCAAATCATCAAGGAACCCACCAGGTACAACCCTAACTCTGTAAACAAGGGCACCCTCATTGACGTCATCCTGACCAACCGGCCCTCCAAATACACCTCCGCTGTCTTCAACCAGGATCTCAGCGATCACTGCCTCATTGCCTGTATCCGCTACGGAGCCGCAGTCAAACGACCACCCCTCATCACTGTCAAACGCTCCCTAAAACACTTCTGTGAGCAGGCCTTTCTAATCGACCTGGCCCGGGTATCCTGGAAGGACATTGACCTCATCCCGTCAGTTGAGGATGCCTGGTCTTTCTTTAAAAGTAACTTCCTCACCATTTTGGATAAGCATGCTCCGTTCAAAAAATGCAGAACTAAGAACAGATATAGCCCCTGGTTCACTCCAGACCTGACTGCCCTCGACCAGCACAAAAACATCCTGTGGCGGACTGCACTAACATCGAACAGTCCCCGCGATATGCAACTGTTCAGGGAAGTCAGGAACCAATACACACAGTCAGTCAGGAAAGCTAAAGCCAACTTCTTCA